>NW_028140023.1:0-36821 GCF_965202585.1 Thalia democratica | reverse complement strand
TTACTTATAGTCATACTAATTAACATAAAAGTAATTTTAAGCTTAAAAAGTAAGTAAAAAATATATAAAGTATATAATTTTAATAACTAGTTTTTCTGTTTATTTTTGCAAACTTTCAGATGTAGCTTAAAAAATCAATGACGTACTTTTCAAACTATAACTATAAAAAGATTATTGCGACCGATGTTATGTATTTACTTATTTAACAAAATAGTTATTTAAAATATACATATAAAGCTTAAATTGAATAGTTATTTTATGTTTATTGAAATGAAAGATAGTTAAAGTTCAGCAATCAATTTTTTCGTCTTAAATAACTTAAGCTAAAGAAGTTGAAAAGCTCAACTTTTCTAAAAGTAAAACAAAACGTTTAAGTCTTTGTTTGATTTATTGTTTCAGTAAATACAAAACAACTGTTTAATTATTTCAGCGAGAACTGCTGAAAACTGTTTTTAGAGACGAAAATGCACGAAGATATTTTTGCACAAGCAGACAATTTTGCACAGGTTAAATTTTAGTTTATTTTTAGTTTTCCCTTTTTTAATAGTTTTAATTTTAATTTTTTTTACTATTACGAATGCCCCGAACCCTTACCTTCGGTCAGTAACTTTTTCTCGCCTATTTTTTTCTTTTAATTTGTATTTATTTTTTTTTCACTGTTGTTTTTCGTTATTTTAGTTCCAAATTTCTAACAGATGTAATTATAAGTTAGAGATGCTTGCAAATGTAACTTTCAAATGTAGTATAACTTCAAATTGGCAATCTAACTAACATAACACCTAAGTTCACTTTATATAATTGAATTAAAGAAATGAGAAACTTTTTTTTTCATATAACAATTGTTACATCACTGGTTTTGTTAAGGAAGTTTAAATGTTATAAATCTAATCACATTTTTCTCTTTAAAAAAAAAAGAAAACTTATTTAGGCTTAATCATATTTTTTACAAAGTTAAGTGGTAATTAAATATTGTATAAATATAGATGATATAACTCTAAGTATTACAAATAGGTATTTTAGTCAATGTTAAATAAATTACTTTAAATTTATATCCTATATGTGTAGTTTAAAACCGAAAATAAATATCGGACTAAAAGGCACGAGAGAATTTTCAAGCGTGAAATTCGGTCAAAACTTTTTACTTTTTTTTTTATAAATAGTTTATTATAAACAAAGCAATTCATTTGATATATGTTGTACTTAAATCTAAATATGCATTTTTGGAATTAATAAAATACAATTTAATTCAATAAGTATTAATTGAATAAGCTTACATTAAGCTTAATCATAAGATGACTTAATTAATTTATACAAAATTTCTCTTTTATTACCAACTAAAAAGTCAATAAAAATTAACTACTTTTTTGTTAGATATGTGTTACAAAAAGTAGTAATGGTAGTAAGGTAGTCTTTTAATGAAAATAGGAGAAACAAAGTCATCTAAAGAAAAAATCCAAAAATTAGCCATGAAGTAAGTAAAGTTTATACCAAACAAAATATAAATATCTTTAATATCTATGATTTCTTACAGCTAGGTAGAGTACTTAACAAAACCTGGATAAAATATGTTTTTAGTAAAGTCACGTTTGACCATTTTTCTTTATCAACATCATATAAGTAAACAACTGTTTCTGTAATATAACCTACGAAATTTATAAACAACGATGCTATTTCCGATGCTAAATGCAGAAAAGTAGCATATTGCCGAATCTGAAAATTTAAACTCGGATTTAATTTTTGTGAATTTTCTGGAACAACTGTCAAATACTTCACAACTTGTAGTATAGTATCCAGCAATAATAAACATTTTGTTATCCATGCTAACTGCAGCATGATTACATCATTTTTCAATCATATCAGGTACATGATTCCATTTGTTTTCATGATAATCATATGCTTCTATTGATTTTAATGTAGACGTTTTGTTTTCACCTCCAGTAACAACAATTTTACCTTTAAAAACTGTCCAAGCAGCATCATATCTTGCTACATTTAAATTCGCTATTTTGTTCAATGTATTGCTATTGTTTTCGTAAGTGTAACACGAATGAAGACTTTTTTTACTGTTTTTAACAAACACTGAAATTATATATAACTGATTCATGAATGATGTAACACAATGAAAAGACTGTTCTTTCATTAGCACATACTGATGATTCCAAGTTTTAGTTTAAAAAAAAAATCAACGGATAGAAGCGAATTATCTAAAATTTCAAAATATTTTGCTGTATTATAAATAGCAATTTCATCAGATTTTACAATAGCTAAGTTTAAAAAGTAAAGCGGTTCTACCATTGAAGGAAATTTATTCACTTAAAAACAAGGAGTTTCTAATTGTGAAACTTTGTTTGTAAATTTTTCATATTTGTCTTTTCCTCCACATATCAAAATACTGAATCCTTCTTGGTTACAATATCTGTTTTCATACAAAATTGTCGGCACATGACAATGAATTGACTAATTGAAAAGAAACAAAACTAAACTAAACTTGTACTAATAAAGAACAAAATTATGAAGTATATCAGTTTAAATGCAGTTGTTTTTGAAATATGCAAATTGAAATTAACACTTAGTAAATGATATGTTATGTTTTTGATAAGCGTGTATAACTTTTGAACTTAGTAAACAGATGTAAATTTTCTGGTTAAAAAATACAATTAAAAGTTTAATTAAATTTAGGTTTGTCTAGAAAATGTATAAAATTTTAGAAACAGTACTGTTTGTCTTTGTAGAAAAAAAAGTAAATACACTAACTAAATACTACTAATTGAAAGTATTAAGCATTTTTTAATTTTGTTAATTAACAGCTATAATAATATATATATATATATATAAATTTTTATTCGTAAGCTTTAAGAATCTAAATAAATAGTTTTTCAAAATTTTAAACATATGTCTGCTAATTTTAATTTTTATACATAAAACAAGTCTTTTTCAACAACACAAATATATTTCAACAATTTTCTTCAGTGTGATTACAATTGTAACAAGGTAAAACAAATTTTAAACTTATATAGCCTTTTTAATTATATGAGAAATTATCAATCAATTAGTAAAAAAAAAAAACCCTAAACTATAACAAAAAATTAAAAACAACAAGGAAAACATAATTAACTGTAACATTTAAAACAAAACAAAATTAGTCTAATTTAAACAAGGATAATGAGTAATCAAACTCTCTTTGTTTGCATAATTCTGGCTTGTCTAAGTGAATATAAATAGCTTCTATTTTAATTAAATCAAAAATGTTCGTGCAACTTCTTAAAACTTTGAACTTTGTCTCACTGTAATTATTACCACATTTAGGATTTTTTACTAAGTGCTCTGAAATTGATGATCTTTTTGTTGCGTTTAAGGTTGCAATACTCATTTTCTTCGGTTGATTTTTGATATGGTCTTTTTTTTTTACTAATTGATTGATAATTTCTCATATAATTAAAAAGGCTATATAAGTTTAAAATTTGTTTTACCTTGTTACAATTGTAATCACACTGAAGAAAATTGTTGAAATATATTTGTGTTGTTGAAAAAGACTTGTTTTATGTATAAAAATTAAAATTAGCAGACATATGTTTAAAATTTTAAAAAGTAGTTATTGTCTGACAACTGTTAAGCTGGGTAATAAGCTTATATCAACAGAATGTAAAGTGAAAAGAAATGAACTGTTAAATAATTTTCTAAAGGAATGTTTGAATAAATTGGTTTGTCCTAAGTGGATTATTGCTAGAATCTACAAAAGTAGATTAAAATACAGCTACAAAGTTGAAAAGATTTTTCTAAAGTTGGAAATCAGAAAGATTGAAGAGAGGTTAATTAACTTAAAAGACTCTGCAGTTAGTATTAAAAATAGTTTAAAAATAAAGTTAAAAGAAGAACATTTTAATGAATTTATTAGTTATTCTGAAAATATTACTAAAAAGCAGCAAGAGAAGTATTTGGCAAAAAACAAAAAGAACCTAAACAGACTGGTAGAACTTAAATTTGGAAACTTCACCAAGCAAAGTGTCAAAAACTTATCCTCTCAAAAATTTGATGAAAAAGACTTAACTGCGTTAAGCTATGGAATGAATTTTTCACTCCCAGCAAAAAAGGTTGATCAAGTTGCTACTTATTTAGGATTTGAGAAATATTTAAATCAACTTTTAAAACTCCAGCCAAGTTCAAAACAGGATGAAGTTGCTTTGAAAGCAAACTTAGTCTCAGTTGCACACAACTTTTGCAAACTTAAGCCAGAACATAGTTCTGTAATTAATTCAAAAGAAATCATAAGTAGCCTGACTAAGATTAAAAGTAATGAACATATTGTCATTACCAAACCTGACAAAGGTTCAGGAATCGTAATTCTTAATAAACAGGACTATAATTCTAAAATGTTGAACATAATTAATGATGAGAAGAAGTTTTTGAAAATAGGTCCTGTAGGAGATAAGCTAACTATAGTTAAGTTGGAAAAGAAAATTATTCAAATATTAAAAGATTTGGTGGATAAAAATGAACTTTCTCAAGAACATTATAATTTAATTAGACCGGTAGGTTCCATAAGACCTCGTTTATATGGTTTACCAAAACTACACAAAGTGGATATACCTCTGAGGCCTATACTTTCTATGATAAGATCTCCACAACATGAATTGGCAAGATACTTAAATAGTCTTTTGGATCCTGTGTTGAAGTATTTTTCTAGATATATTGTAAAAGACTCTTTCAAGTTTGTAGATGACTTAAAACTCCAGGGAGCTAAAGACACGTTTCTTTGTTCTTTTGATGTAAAAAGTCTTTTTACAAGTGTACTTTTAAATGAAGTGATAGATATTTGTGCAGAAATGTTATATAACCTTGAAAATCCGACTCTGAAAAGAAGTAATTTTGTTCGACTAATGAGACTCGCAACAGAAGAAGTTGAATTCAGTTTTAATAATATATTATACCGACAAATTGATGGTATTGCCATGGGTTCCCCATTAGGACCTACATTGGCAAACATATTTATGGGCTATCTTGAATACAAAGTTCTACCGGAATTCGATTCAAATTGTAAGTACATGAGATACGTGGATGATTGTTTTGTTATCAGTGATAGTGTAAAAGTTAGTAATTTATTGTTTGAGAGGTTGAACTCTTTGCATAGTGCTATTAAATTTACAAAAGAAAATGAAGAAAATGATCAAATATCATTTTTAGATGTTTTAATCAAAAGAAAGGATAATAATTTCATAACGTCTATTTTCAGAAAACCATTTACTGGTCAATACCTTAATTTTCAATCATATTGCAGTAAAAGAAGAAAAATTGGTTTGATTAAAACCCTATTTCATAGAGCAAATAAAGTATGTTCGCCAGAAGTATTTCAGAATGAACTTAAGGTTATAAAAGAATTACTAATAAAGAACGGATACCCTAATCCGTTGATTGATAAGGTATTCAAAACTGAATTGAAAAGACTAAAGTACACAAAACCTTATGGACCAGAAAAATGTCCTGTTCTATTAATTTTGCCCTATGTGGGTGAAAAATCAAAACAAGTTGAAAGAGATATCAAGAATATGACAGAAAAAGTTTACCATGCTTCTAAACCAAGAGTAATTTTTACATCTGCTGCTATCCTAAATCCTAGAGGTAAAGATCTAATATCCTACAAACACAAAAGTTGCGTGATATACACGTATAAATGCTGTTGCGCAAACAGCTATATAGGACAAACATCTAGGCATTTAGAAACAAGAATAAAAGAGCACGTACCTAAGTGCGTGAAAGACCATATCAAAAATCAACCGAAGAAAATGAGTATTGCAACCTTAAACGCAACAAAAAGATCATCAATTTCAGAGCACTTAGTAAAAAATCCTAAATGTGGTAATAATTACAGTGAGACAAAGTTCAAAGTTTTAAGAAGTTGCACGAACATTTTTGATTTAATTAAAATAGAAGCTTTTTATATTCACTTAGACAAGCCAGAATTATGCAAACAAAGAGAGTTTGATTACTCATTATCCTTGTTTAAATTAGACTAATTTTGTTTTGTTTTAAATGTTACAGTTAATTATGTTTTCCTTGTTGTTTTTAATTTTTTGTTATAGTTTAGGGTTTTTTTTTTACTAATTGATTGATAATTTCTCATATAATTAAAAAGGCTATATAAGTTTAAAATTTGTTTTACCTTGTTACAATTGTAATCACACTGAAGAAAATTGTTGAAATATATTTGTGTTGTTGAAAAAGACTTGTTTTATGTATAAAAATAGTTTTTCATTAGTATTAGATAATAACAAATTACTTAGAAGTTATGAAACATTTTATTAAGTAACACGAACTGTTAACAAACAAAAAGAGTATTTAGCTGATTTGATTGTGTAAAAATAATGATTTTGTACTAAAAAGGTGATAAATCAAAATTCTTGAGGTGTTGGTTAATTGAAACTATTCTAACAATTTACATTAGAAAAAAGTTATAAATCATATTTTTAAATGTTTACATATATATTGCGATTATTTTTTAAACTTTCTAATCGTTTTAAATAAAAAACAGTCTTATTTTGTTAATTTGTTATCTTAATAATTTAAACCTCTCA
The DNA here is from genome assembly GCF_965202585.1 of Thalia democratica. NCBI lineage: Eukaryota > Metazoa > Chordata > Thaliacea > Salpida > Salpidae > Thalia > Thalia democratica. The sequence goes on along the minus strand of NW_028140023.1, from coordinate 30,252 downwards.
AAATATTTTTGTATATTACTTTTTGTGTTTCAATAAAGATAATTTAAAGATTAGTGATAACATAAAAATATAAGAGAGGTATGTTTATCTTTCGCACGTTGCTTGTGGTTGGTCTGATGGACCAGGTTGGCTACGGCGAGAAGAGTGTGAGTCAACACCCCTTTTGTTAATCCCTCTGTTTATATTACGTTGGCTACAGCGAGTTTCGGGGTTGATGACCTTGTTTAATGTATGATGTATGTTCTCTTTAGAGTGTTAGGTGTGGCCCACTAGTTTATTTTAAATTACTTAAAGTTGGTTTGTAATTTACAGAGATTTATAAGAGTACACGAAGCTGCTTGCTAATTTAATTAATTATCAACAACAAAGCTTATTTATTCAATTTTATGTAAAACCAAATTACAGATAATTTCAATATAATTAAGTATTAACACCAAAGTTTATTTATTCAAATTTATGTAAAAAAGTACAAATAACTTCAATTTAACTTTATTAACAGCAAAGTTTATTTATTCAAATCTATGCAAAACCAAAGTAAAATTAACTTCAATTTAACTTTTTAGAAATATATATCAATTTAAGAGACAGAACTAAAATTAAGAGATTAATAACAATACTCACAATTTAGCACCTAGAAAAGTCAAGCTTGAGCTGCCACAACATTTAATTTGAATTTATAAGGCGGCAATTTAGAAAGTAAACAAATGAAAAAAACCCTAATTAGAGAAAACTCTTTTGCTGAATTTAAATTATAGCCAGAGGCGTTACATGTTATTTAATGAACTTAAATTATTTAACATTAACTTTAAATTTTACATAGTAAATTTTTTATTAGTTGAAATACTTTGTTGAACCCAAAATTTAGAGAACATACATCGCTAAAACATATCTGGATTGTTTTAAGGTTTTATTTAACTATAGTTAATTTAATATTGTTGTAACTAAATTAGAAAAAAAAATATTTAAATTTCTTAAATTTTAACTTATATTAAACAGGAACGTATAGGCTTCCAATTATCGATTTATAAAAACTCAAGAAAGTCTTATTAGTGAATTTGAATGAGGTATCATTTTCTAACTGTGTGTTTATTGTTAACATTTTTTGTGTAAAAATATTTCAATAAACATACATTTAAGTTTATTTTATTGAAATATTTTTACACAAAAAATGTTAAAAATAAACACACAGTTAGAAAATGACATATTTTTTAACTACATTATAAAACAAGTGTTTAACATTTGACCTGATTGTAATTTATCTTTTTAAATAATAACTTTTAGGTTAAAACAAATTTTATTTTGAAATTTTGTTCGTAATCAAAATAAAATGGAAACAAATTACAAATCAAACATTAGTATAGTGAGATAGAATATAGTTTATTTTAATAGTTATTTAAAATTTCAATTTTTTTTTAAAAGCTTTTTATACTATTAAGCACTGAACTTAGGTACCACTTTGGTTTTAAACAAATTAGTTATTAAATTTTAAAAATTTTATAAAAAAATAAAAATTGAATAATTAAATTAAATTATATAAATTATAGATAAATTATAGATCAAAACACATTTATTTTATTTTTTTTATCCCAAAAAGAAGTTTCTTTGTTAAAAAAGCAGCGTTTAATAAGTATTTAAACTTAAATTAAAATGTATTACTTTACTAATTGTTATCATTATAATTCTTACTAAAGAAAAGTTTGGATAGTAGTTTTAATACAAAGCATTTACAGTATAGTATTGAGTTTATTAACTTTAATTTCTCATAATTTGTTTTTGTTTTTCAATAAAAAATAAACTTAAACTTATGAACAACATAAACAAGTATTCAAAATTTTATTAAAGTAAATACTTTAATTATACTATAATTACTTTTTCAAAAAGTTTTTTTTTTTAGTTAAACTACAATTTTATTTCAATTTTTGTTACAATATACCTTAAGCAAATAAGTGAACTATTAAAATCCTTATAATTGTGGTTTTATGAAAGAGTGATTAGCTGTAAGAAACTCTACTTATATTTTTATTGAAAAAAACTTCTAAATTAGTTGAGCTCGTTAAGTTTTATCGGTAGTCAAGTAAAAAAAAATAACGAAAATTATTACAGCCTTTATCTTACGATCACAAAATTACAAGTTTTTATCTATTTTACTACTAATTATAGAATAAAAACTGTGTTAAAAAAAAGTTATTTTCACCTTAAAACAAAACTGTCGTTTGGATATTTTTAACTCAGCATTTTACTTTGTAATTTAAAAAATCAATTTAAGTTGTAAAACAATTAACTTTTATTTATTTATTGTTGACTGGTGGTAGTGATCGAACTTTGATCAAAAAAAAATTCCTTAGTGCTAAAAGTGACGTAAGTACTAAAACAATGAAAAAAGGGCTATATTTTCAAAATACTAAGAAATGACTTTGTAATCTGTATCAGATACAGTGTTCTATTTACCTACAAAACTTTAACTACAAAGTATAAAAGTTTTAAACTTTGTATAAGCTATTTATCGATTCGTACTAACTTAAAGTATTATTTTTAATTATTAGAACACTATTTTGAATGTGTATAAATGTTATAATTCCTAAGTTAACTAAAAAAAAACACAATGTGTTTTTATTTGTTTTTATTTTTGAATAAAAACGTTTACTATTAGCACAAATGCTATTAAACTTTTCATGAAGTATTTTAACTAAAAAGTTTGATGTAAAGCTTTTCTATTTAAAGTATGGAATTACACTAGCTACTAAATTATTTAAGTTTTAAAACATCTTATAAAGATTAAACAAGTTTGTTAGATAGTATTTTTGATTATAATATAAAACAATTTTTACAAATGTATTCAACAAATGTTTTTGTTGTACTCTAATAAGTTTAACAACTAACAATTCATTTTTTTTTATAACGTTTGATATTTAGTTACTGTACGCAAAGCAAATATAGTAAACTTTAAAATATTTTTCAGTTTTTGTATTATGAATTTTTTTAGTGTATAAAACTAATTATTTTTAAAAGCTATATGCTGTTTAATTATATAGTTGAACTTGATAAATTTATCTGTACTCAAGGAAAACAGTAATAAAAAAAAATTGCTAATATCTTAGTATTACTCTTTGACAATGTTTTCTTCTGTATTAGAGCAAAAACACTGTGTTACAAAATTTAGTTTTATTTGTTTTATATTTTCATTACTACAGAAATTATATTTTTGGTATTTTAAGCTTTGGTTTTTATTTTGTAATTTTCAAAAAAAAGTTGAAGTTTTAAAAGTTATAATTTCTAACCAATTATTATTAACTAAAGCTAGGAATTGAACTCTGACCACAAAATTAGTAACTCTTTAGCGTCATAAGTGACTCAAAATACTAATAAAACAAAAAAAGACTCTATTTACAAATTGCTAAGCAATGTTTCATAGTCAGTAACAGATATAAGTTTGTACCTATCTGCAAAATTTCTAATAATTTGAGATTTAGAGCTTTGTATATAATTGTTAGCTAGTTTGAATTAAATAAAACTAAAGTTTTTTGTTATATAGATGTATAAATGAGTATATTTTTTAGTTAACAAAAACAGAAAAGTTTTAAAACTTAATGTAAGCCATAACTAGTTTTTAGAAATAAGAAGAAAAGTATACCTGTTGTTGATGTAACGTAAATTTTGCCAAAGGTTTTTAACGTTAATAACAATTAGAGTATTTAGAAAACTAACTTTTCAAGTTATAGCAGTATCACTAAATAACATAGGTTAGTGTTATCTCGGATATAAAAGTTAGAGTCTTAACTAATCAATACTCAGTTGATTTAAAAAAAATAAGACTAGTTGAATGTAATGCTAACCAAGGTTGTCAAAGTTTTAGAATTCTCACAAGCATAACAATTATAGCAATACGTAAATATTTTTGTTTTCAATTTAAAACGTCATTCTTGCATGTTTGTATGGCAATTAGCCAATACAACAACTAATATACACCTAGTTTTAATATAAAGCAATAGATCAATAAAAGGTCTGGAAAGATGTGATTTATTTATTATATGAAGTCGTATAAAACTTAAATAGTTTTTAATTAATGCATAAACATATTTTAAAGTTCTAATGAACTTTTAAGCTTTTTTTCACAACTCTTGAACCTTTTTTATTTAATTAAAAATAAAATCTAGCTTATTTGTGGTACTTGTTTAAATATTTTAAAAACATATGAACTTTTAAATCATTAAAAAATATAAGATAGAAAAAAAGTACAAACCCATAAGGATAGACTATCAAGCTATGCTATTACTTTAGAAAATGAAAAAAAACTTTTTGAACATAATGTTGCTACTGCTAAACTTCGAATAGTTAGGTTAAATACTAACAATAGGTGCTGAATAATTTAATTTGTTATTTTAAAAGTATGAGGTTTAGTTTAGCCGATGCTTATCAGCTTCAAAATAAAAAAATCTTATAAAGTAAATACACGCTCTACTATTAGGTAGAAAACCGCTTATTTATATACATCGTTGAGTAATTTTTTCTGTTGGAAATTACTACATGACGTCACTATAAACTTCAAATGTATTTTGAGCTCTATTTTAAATCTTATTTTTTTTAAATCTATAATTTTCTAAGTAAACAAAAAAAAATGTTTATGTTATTTTTAATCTTAATTTTTTAAATTTAAGATTTGAACAATTAATAAAAAACTCAGGTATAGTAAGTTTGGGATAAGGATATAAATAGAAAAGTGTTTTGGTAAAGTTAGCTGACTCAGCAAGTATACAAATAAGAACAACCTATAACTATAACAAAGGTCGTCAACCTCTTGTAACTTCGAAACCGAATCCCGTGAAAAAGTTTCTTGCGGGCCGAACTATCTTAAATTAGTTTTCGAGGGCCGCAATTATTCAAAAACAATCATAGTATTATTATAAAAGTTAATATTTTAAACTAAAACATTACAAAAAAAGCAGTAAACTAGCACTAGTTAAGAGTAAATGTTAGACTAGAGCCTAATTGTAAATCTTTATTGCAAAACCTTTGTTTCGTTAAACGAAAAAAACAGCTAAAAACTACCTTGTGGGCCGCAGATTTTCGCTTTAAGGGCCGCATTTGGCCCTCGGGCCGCAGTTTGCCGACCTTTAAACTATACTTTCCGTATTTTTCTATTAAATTGTAAATTGATTTAAATGTACATGTTACATCTAGGTAGAGTTATAACAATTTTATTTCTGCTCTTTTAGAGTTAGCATTGCTATTATCGACAAAAAAGTCTTTATTTTTTGTATGTATTGTATATGCTTAGGAAAGATATTTTAAACTATTTATTTGGTTTTTAGAATTCCTGTTTCTTTGACAATTTTATAAAATGCTACGATATTTTAAGACATCTTTCTTAATGTGTACATACTAATATGTTTTTGTTTTGAATAACATCTACTAAGCAGATTAAAGCTATCAAATCATAAAATTGACTCAATTATACTGATAAATACTGAAAATATAAATAGATAAAAAATACATCTAAATAAAGTTTGATAACCTGCAAGTAAGAAATATGAGAAAATTATTTAAAAATAAATACATTTTATCAACTTATGTCAATTTATATAGTTATGTACTTTTTAAAAATTAAATTATCAAAAATTTGATAAAAACTTTGTTAAATAGTCACAAACTTAGTATAATTAATAGAGAGGCTTTATTCGTCTTACAAACTTTAAAACGAATGTTCAGACAATTAAATATACAATCATCAAAAATAAATGATTTTTTTCAAACCAAGTATTTGTTGGTGACGTCTTTAAAATACTTTTCATTAAAATAAAAGTTTCAATAAAATAATCTATTATAAATTATTTTTTATCTGTTAACTTCATAATATAAACTATGGTTGTTTATAACTTTGTAACTTTTATAAGAGTTAGATACATTGTAAACAAAATTTAGACTGTGCGGTGCCCTTGGTAAACAATAGTTTTCATTGGAACGGTTCAAAAAAATTGCAAGAAGACAAAATTTCACGAGGGCACTAATTTGTATAAATACAATTTTACACCAAGAGTCAATTTTGCACGAGTTACAATTTTGATCGGAGGGTATTACAGCACAAGAGTAAAAAAAACAAAAAAAAATACATATAAAAAACAGAAAATAAAACTAAATAATAAATTAATAAAAAAAAGAAAAACAAAAGTTTTCTGACCGAGGGTACGGGTTAGGAGTAACAGATATAAAAAATAAAGATAAAAAGCCTATAAAGTTAGTTAAAAAAAAGAATTAAATAGTTTTTATTAAAAAGAGAGTAAAAAGCTACTGACCAGATGAAGGGTTTGTAACTAAAAATTTGTATGAACTAGAGTAAATAATAATGTTTTGTATAGTTAAATTAAGTCAATCAAAGTGGTCCCAATCTGTGTTTAACTAAAATTAGAATATGTAATTTTAATTAAAATAATGTAAAAAATAAAAATTTGTAAAAATTTCTAACTTATAATTTCTAATGCACCTTTTAATTGGTTTAATAGCCAAGTGTCTTCCAGTAAAAACATAGCAGACTTTTAAATAACGGTTTTATAAAATCTTTTGCTTGTAATTTTTATACTAATAAATAACTTTATTTAAACTTAAACCTGTGTTAAAACTATTTTAGTTTTTTAATAGCATATAAACATTCAGTTAATTTTTATAGATAAAAAATTACAATTCACGAAAATTAATTTAATGAGAATTTAACAACGAGTTTAAAAAGTGTTTTGAAGAGTACGTTACCTACTACTGTATTAAAATTTAATCTTACAGCATTATTTTAAAGTTGTTTTATAAGTTTCTTCAAATCTAAAAACTTTAAAAAATATACAAATCTACATTGAAGTTATGTAGAAATTTTTGTAACTTTAAAAGTTTAGTAGCGTACAAACAAAACGTTCATGTTTTTAGCAAAAAACAGTTGTTTCCAAATAATTAAACTTAGAAAAAGACTTTGAAATATCGAAACAAATATATATTACTTTTTGATTTATACAGCTAACACAATATAATTTTTTATTTTGATGTTAGTTAGGTACGTGCAATTAACTTTATTAGTTAATTTAGAAAATCACTTTTATCTTAACAAAATTTTGATTATACTAGTAATATCAACCACTAATATTGGCTAACAAAAAGTTGTATGAATATTTTTACAACTTCAAAATAATTATAACTACCAGTATCTTCAATTTATAAAGCATCAAAATGCTTCTACAACAAGTAAGTACATTAACCTCTCGCGAATCTACACTCTCGTTTAATTACCCATATTGTATTCTAAACAAATACATAAGTGATAGTTTGAAAAATTTTTAACCCTCTAAAAAAGTTTTATGTATTGGTACAATATGTTTCAATGTTTATATATAATATAAAATACTGAATTACCTCTGTATTTGTTTAGACTTTGTACAGTTATGTTCCTTGGCGGTTGGACAAACATTAAATTGTTCCTCTGTGTACCATAAAGTTCAATAGTTAACAACTATGTTAACGAAAATTCTAAAACTAATATGGTTGACTGACAAAAAAAAGTCAACAACAAAATTAAAAATCATCTAAAGATAAAGCTTAAAAAAAATTTTCAGTCAAATATGGCAATGATATTAAACAAAACCATCCATACACATTTTATCAGTCTTATTTCTTTAAAAAAAAATATTTCACCAATACTATTTAGACGATGTTAATCTCAGGTTGGCACGGAACTAAATATAAAAAAACAATACTCTGTATATACTTAAACAATTTTTATTAAAAAACGTTTCACACAAATTTATACCATTGAAAACTATTTTCTATCCAAAAAGTTTTCATTTTTTATTTAATCAATTTTTTTTATAAAAAAATTAGCCAATGTTGTAGGTGCATTCACTACCTCTTGTTTTACAATTTTAAATAAAAAACGCATTTAAACTAAGTATTAAAATAAAAAGTACAAATACGTTATTTTCTGGTACTATAAATTGTGAAAAGGTATTTTAAAACGTTATAAAATATTTTGTGTAAGATGATTTCGAGAAATTAAAAAAAAAAAATTAAATTCAATCTAAGATATATATAAAATTTTAACAACGCCTAAAATATACTTATTCATTTCAACAATTTATTATAAAAACTTATCGATAATATTAAAAAATAGTTTAATAAATTTTGGTAACAAGGCAACAGTAAGTCTGATGTTTATCTAGAAAACAAAATTCTTATATTTTATGCAGTAAGTCATTAAAAAAAGTCTTAAGTTAAGTTAAATTTATTTTTAAGAATTTGTAAACACTTTAATATTGTCTATCATACACTAGCTTTTTCAATTTGTAATATATACACTTCATTAAATAATAATTTCGAATATTGCTTTTTTTTTTGTAAAATTTTTAATCAAATACAAACATTTAGTTGTACTTATAGGTTTTCTAAACTTTAAAACTTACTAAAAAACCGTTATTAACTAACATAAACTTAAAAATTTAATTAAAAAAAAAACAATGTTAACTATTTATTTTTCTTGATCTTCAGGTATTAACGTTATTGATTTTATTTAGCAAACCAAAAAATTTGCAAAAACTACAAAAATATCTATTAATAAATTATCATAACTTTCACTGTTCTACTGACGTAACGTAGTAATGTTAGCTTACAAATAGCTTTACATATTTAAGTATGATTAAGTGTAATGATGTTGACTTCTCTTTTATAATTTGCAAGGCACGTAAAAGCCTCTATAAAAATGTATTCTGCGAGAACATAGGCATAGAATTTATTTAATTACTTTACTTTTACTATATTCACGTACTGTTTTTAGTTTGGTTATTTATTGTAAGATGAAAAACAAAAAAGCGCTGAAAAATTTTGGTTAATTTTTCAGTCATTGAGTTACACACCACAGATAAATTTTAATGCCTTGTCCAACACATTAAAAAAAATAGCTACCACTGAACTGAAATAACGTTATTGTTGATTTACTGCATGAATAAAAATTAACATGGAATTAAAGCTCATATAGAAATATTAAATTAAAAAAAAAACTTAAGCATAAAATTTAGAAAGCTGTGTATATATTTATCATCAAAAATATTTGTTTGTACAGTGTACAACACTTTTAATCTAAATAGTAAAAACAATATTTTGTTAAACTAATTTCAAAGAGTTTTTAATTCTTTTGCTTTGATTCGATATTTTCGCATATTTTTGAATACCTGCAAATAGTCTTCTTTAAATTATCAAAAAGATAAACTGATACAGACTTTTCTAATCTTAAACGCATTTTAAATAAAAATAAAATTTTATTAAAAAAAAAATTAACCTCTTCTGCCTGCATACCCCTTTTTTGTATTTATAAAGAATCAATTTTACATAAAGTATTAAATTTTTAAATTAATACTAACTATTTATATGTAATTTTAGCAAAAAGTTGTTAAAAAATGTTTAAGTTTTCCTTTTCAAAAACTGTAAAATTTATATTTGTTTGTACAGTTGTTTGATTGTTTTGAAACTATTTTGTTTTAAACCATAGTTATGATTAAAATATTGTTCAACATTTTTATGAGCTTACATTATCTCAATGACGTCACCCACAAATACTAGCTTTTAGATATGAATATTAGTTTTTGAATGATTATAGTAACATCGGAACTTTATTTCATTAAATTTTTAAGCAGTGTCTTTCTGTACATCACTGCAAATCTACATTAGCAAAGAGTCATTAAGGATGTTGGATAAGAATTTCAATAAAACTGAGTTGCTCTAATTAATTCTTAACAGAAACAAAGAAGGGTAATAGTGTAATGTTCAATCACACTAAAAACCAAAATCATATTAAAACTTAATTTATTTTAAATACTGATATTAGATAGTACTTAAGGCTGTTCTATATAAACTAAGTATGACATGAATGACCATGTTTTTTATGACCACCTAAACAAAATCTGTAAACACCAACAAATGTGTAAAAATACACCATATTTTAGAAAACACTTTAAATGTTGTCAAAACTTCTATAAAACAATTAAATATACCATGAATATACCTTAAAAATGTATAGAATAATATTATACTTAACTATTCAGAATGTAAACAAAAACTACTTAAAAAAGAAACATCACTAACAAAATACTATATATAACACAAGAAAACAAAGTAAATGTCTATTATGGAATAACATGTTTACTGCAGCAGGCTGTGGATAGAATACCTGCAGCAACTGTTGAGAATTTATATATGGCTGTAATATAAGAACGAAAACTTACAATAGTAAACTCAATTAGTAAACTAAGTTTAAATTTGTGGCAAAGTTTCAATTTTAGTTAAGTTTAAAAATCAAAGAACAACACCAATAATAATGATAATAATAATAATGATAATAATAAATTGTATGTAGCTCTCTATTTTCTTCTACTTGATTTTCAAAGTAAAAATTGCTTAAATAAAAATGTGGTTAATAGTAAGAAGTGGGCTTAAGTTAAGATACAATTTAATCAAGCTTAATATTATTGTTAACAGATGATTGTAAACTTAAGTAATTTTGTGCTTGTAATTGTTACGAAAATTTTAAATTTTGCTTGATTAAATTCGAAAAAAAAAATTTAACTTAAAGAAAGTAATAGCTACATGTTTTTTGAGATTATAAATATATTAAAGACGTCACCAACAAATACATGCGTTTAAATTATAAAGGAATTTATACATTTATTAATATTAGTTATTTAGTTTTCTTCAATTATATTATGAATTTTGTAAGACAATTTTGTAGGAAGCTTTTAGGGCCTCAATTTGCTGACCCCCGCTGTTAGTTGAATTTACAATATTAAACATAATAAAAAACACGACTAATATTAATTTACAAAAATCCCCTTCAGGACTGAAATGATTAGATTAAAGAAAAATGTACGTATGCAGTTATTATAAATAAAAATAATTAGAAATAACTAAAATATTAATTTTTAACTCATGCCGTAAAACCATCGGCACGTAAAGACATCGTTACTTTAATTCGACTGCACGATTAACAAAAATAAAATAAAATTTTTGATAATTTATAATAAAAGATATAAACAAAGAAAATTAAATTTATTTAAAATTATACACCTAAGTTACGTATTTTAACAAATACAAGTGTAAATATTTAATTATTATTTCTACATAAATTACCGAGCAAACTTGGTAAAAACCGCAGTGCTTTAAGTTAATAAACTCAAGATATGGTAAGTTTCGTGCTACGAGCTAAATGTAGCCCTCAAAAGAATCTTTAACTCGCAAATTATTTTTCAGCTACAGTTTTTAAATCAATGAGTTTAAGTTTTATATTTTTTTTTTGGTTGAAAACTAATAACTTTGTTTAACAACTGATCTTATGACACAAGTTTAATTTAATCTCTTTTTAGGTAGTTTGTTTATTTTATAAGATGCTCATAAAGTTAAACTCACTTGTTTAAATTGAATAAAGAATAAACATATTTTACATTGAAGTTAGTTGTAAGAAAATTTTTGAAAACTTGGTTGTTTTGCTTATTATTGTACTTCGGAAAACAAAAAAACTACTTTTTTAAACTAAATTTTTTAATGAACAAAAGCGAATCAAAACTATCAAAACAAAAACTTCTAACTGAAAAATGTTTAGTTAAAAATTGGATTAATCCAATAAAAATCTTTACTAATAATAAAATGTATTGAATAAACGGTTTTGATTTTTTATGTTCTTTGCAAAACAAAATAAAACTTTTTATCAACAGAATGATTTTTTGTTCAACATAAGCGAAGAAAAGCAGTCAAAATAAAAATTTGAAACGACATTTGAAAATACGTTCCAGTTTGAAAAATTTACTTAAACAAAGTTAAAACCAGTTTGAAAAACTCTCTTCGTTGTTATTAAACATGCGTTCCTATAGTTTCTGACAATTAGGTATAGTACTTTACAAAATTATTTTTATAAAAATCACACTGAAAGTTTAACCATTTTTCTTAATCAACACTGTATAAGTAAACAACTGATTCTGTAAAGGGATTTTCAAAATTTGAAACACTAGAACATTATTGCCAATGCTGAAAGCATAATAGTACCATATATTTAAACCAGAAACATTAATTTCTGAATTAAGTTTTGTAAACTCTCTAGTTTCTAGAAAAACTTTCAAATACTTCACAACTTGTACTTTTGTATCCACCAATAACAAACAGTTTATTACCCATACTAACTGCAGCATGATTATATCTTTCATCAATCATATCTGGTAAATATACCCATTTTTTTTCGTAATAATTATATGCTTCTACTGACTTCAGTTCTCCTTGAGGATAGATGTAGCCTCCAGTAACAACAATTTTACCTTCAAAAACTGCACAAGCCGTAAAACCTCTTGCTTCATTTAAATCTGCTATTTTATTCCATGTTTTACTATTGATATCATAAGTAGAACACGAGTTAAGATATTATTCCTTATTTTGATGATATCCTCCAATTAAATACATTTTATTCTTGAATGAAGTAATACAATAACAAGACCGTTCTTTCATTTTCAAATATTGATGAGTCCAAGTTTTGGATTTTTTAGAATAAATTTCAACAGATACAACTGACTCATCAAAATTTTTATTTGAATCTGCTTATCACTTATAGCAAGTATATCAGACTTGGTATTAACTAAACGTAAATAATAATGCGGTACTGCCATTGAAGGGAATTTGTTTAATTTAAAATTTGGTATTTTCAATTCTAAAACTTCGTTTGTAACTTTCCCATTTTTGTCTTCACCTCCACAAATCAACTAAAGCCTTTTTGGTTACAATATCTGTTTTCATACAGTTAGTAAAAAATTATTTAAATTCAATACGTATTATATATAGCATTTTTTTTCAGGTAAACCTATATGCATACTCTAAGAAAGTAGTTTAACAAACAGATAAATTTAAAGTTTTCTAAACTCGGTAAATCAAAAACTTCGTGAAGTTAGAATTCTTAAGGGTTTATTTAGCCACACAAATATTTTAAAAACAATTTATACATTTATAATAATAAAAGCTAAATATTATACAAAACTAACAGAGTAACATTTGATTTTATTAATCTTTTTATTATTTAATTTTTTTTATGGAAATTGAAAGTTTGTTTGTAGAATAATAACAGTTTGAAGTTCTATTGTGTTTTCATTACTTTACTAATTATTTACAATACTTTAAGTTACTAGCTAATACTTTGGTACTAGACAATTTCAAGTAAAAATACTTTAGAAACGCATGAATAATAATTACTTTTTATCAATACCAAATTAAAATTATAGTTTAATCAAAATTATTATACTAAAAAATATAAGTTATGTTTATAAAGTTATCACTGCGAGTTACTGTTTTGTTTAAGTTTAGATTATAACTTATTTACTAAAAACTTTTAAATTTGTAACTTAAATTTTTTAAGACTTACTTAATGATCATGTTATAGTTGTTTAATTTAATACTTAAGTGTAAATACTCGGCGCTAAATAAAACACAATAGTACATCTGAGTAGTACAGTTTTAAAAAACAAAGATTACAGATGATTTGATAGTTAACGTTCCTCTTACTATCAAAGCTTAGCTGCAGTTTACAAGGAAAGCAGAAGCTTTGTTAGGAAGTTTGTGAAACAGGGAAAGCATAATTTTTGAAAACTCAGTTATGTAAGACTCGATAACCAAAAGTTCTGTTGTACACCACGTCCTTAGACCAAACTTTTGAGTTTTTTAATATACAGTTAACCAGCATCTTCAAGGTAAAAAAAAAACTTTTTTAAATTTCTTCTATGATTAATGGTCTTATAGAAAATACTTAGGTGAGCGAGAATACAATAATAAGTCGCATAGTTTTAAATGAATAAGTTACCTTTATGATTACAAAATATTAAACTTTACAGTCATTCAGGTCCATAATCATTAGATATGTGCAACAAAAGAAAAAATGCAAAGTAATATTTTTGATGTAGTACATTCTAATAAAGCTATAATTGTGCCTAACAAATTTACTAATATTTATAAGCTGTTAGAAAACTAATTTAAACACTAATTTGATTAAAAAAAACAATTATCACTAAATAAGTTTCTATTAAACTAAAACACAAAAGGTCTGATCACTTTTAGTGTACTATGAAAATGTTTTATTTAAAAATCAAAACAAATAGAATCGTTAGTGAAACAAAGTTTGATGTTGATATGATAAATACCTATTGAATTTGTACGAAATTGCATTACCTAATTTCAGTTAAACGTAATTTTGGTTAGTTGTAACTTTTTTACCTAATCTAAAAAAAAGCTTTACTCCTTTGTCCGGTAAAAAAACCTTTTTAACATATGTATTTGGCATAAAAAAAAATTTTAGGTATGTTTTTATATAAGTAAAAAAAGTAGTTTAGGTTTTAATTGTCTGTAATTATAGTTTAAATGTCTATTAAAAAACTCATAAATAAGTTTCGAACATCTAAATCATTGCTGAGTTTTTTAAAATAGTGTCTAACATAACTTTTAACTTGTTGATTTCATTAAAAAGCATCATAATTTGTTGCGGTTTAAAGATTTACTTGAAAAATGTGACGTACTTTATTTATAATTATTAGAAAGTCAATAGAGTACTAAAGTATGACAGTAATCTATCTGTAAATAAATATAAAGTAACAACTATCATCTATAGCTTTTTTTTTTTTTTGAAATTATGAGCTTATTGACCAAAACACTGTTTACTTTATAAGACTTTGTGTGAAATACTATTTTTAACTTACTACAAAATTTTAAACCAATCAAATTATTATTTTTTCAATATATCAAGTTATCAAAATTAAAATCAACTAATATATCATATTTTGTTTAACCTTTTTACTTAAATACTTTCACGCTTTTTAATATATTTTTAAATAGCTAACATCTGTGAAAGTCTATTTTGATTTTCAATGCTTACTAACTATGAGTAACTTAAGTTTATAGTTTACTTATACTAATTTATGACTTAATATTTTAAATTTGTATTTTGCTGTTAATACATTTCCTTTTATTGTCTTGTAAAATAAACAGTAATTTTTTCTGAGAATTTTAAATTTCAATGTAATTTAAAATAAATATGATAAGACAAAATTAAATTTTCTTGGTTAAGATACAACATTTTTAATAAATTTAAGTAAAATATAGCAAGCACTTCTTTTTTAGAATCGTTGTATAATCTTTAATTAAAATATTAAAATTTTAATATAGGCATATTCTTTTTATGATTGCTTTTGAAAAAATTATTTTGTTTTAGCTAATACATCTTATAATTTTCTTCATAATTTGTTTTGTTTAATTTTATTTTCTAATATTTAGCTTTACCTTATCTCACACAAAAAAACTATGATGCATGAAAAAAACAAGTCAATTCCTTTCCAAGTATCAAAAGTTTTGTATTAAAACAGATATTGCAACCAAGAAGGCTTCAGTGTTTTGATTTGTGGAGGTGAAGACAAAAATGGAAAAGTTACAAACGAAGTTTTAGAATTGGAAATACCTAGTTTTAAAACAATAAAATTTTCTTCATTAGTAGAACCGCATTATCACTTAGATTTAATTAAAATAAAATCTGATATACTTGCTATTTGTTACAGTCAAAATCAAATTAACAACTTTGATTTGTTAGCTGTGTCTGTTGAAATTTATTCTGAAAAAATTAAAACTTGGTCTCATAAACATATTGAAATGTACGAACGGTTTAATTATTGTGTTACTTATTTCATGAATAAATTGTACATAATTGGAGAGTGAGTTAAAAATAGTTATAAAAGTGTTAGTTCGTGTAACACTTACAACATCAATAGTGATACATGGAACAAAATAGCGAATTTGAATATGGCAAGAGATTGTGCTGCTTGTACAGTTTTTGAGGGTAAAGTTGTTGTTACTGGAGGTGAAAATAATTGGTCTCAGTTAAAATCAGTAGAAGCATATGACCATCATGAAAACATATGGAAGTATTTACCTGATATGATTGAAAAAAGAATTGATCATGCTGCAGTTAGTATGGGTAATAAAATGTTTGTCATTGGTGGAAATTTTACTACAAATTGTGAGGTATTTGATAGTTTACAAAGAAAATTTACAAAAATTAGTTCAGAAATTTAAGATTCTGATATAAAAGAATGGCGTTTTTATGCATATAGCTTCGGCATTAATATTGCAGTATTTCAAAATTTTTGAGGATCTGTTACAGAAACAGGTGTCTATTTATATGATGTTAATACAAAAATTTGATTAATGTTCAGAGTAATTTTACCAAAAACAAATTTGATTCAAGATTTGTTAAGTACTACACCTAGTTTTCAGAAACTAAAAAACGCGTGTAAAATGATAACTAAGTAAGTTTATTAAATCTTCCTATATCCGTTTCAGTTTATTTTTGAAAATTTTCCTGTTTTCAAGTTTCGTTTCAAATTTTTGTTATGTTGTTGTATTTTGCTTAAGTTTAATAAAAATATTTTTTAAATAGGCTGTGCTTTGTTTTGACATAAAAATATTAAACAAAAAAGGTTGTTTAATAAGTTAAATAATTATTGTACATAATATGACTACTCCATTTTTCGACTAAACCTAAAATATTTTCTATATAACCAAATGAACTTAATAGATAAAATAAAATTAAAAAAATTGGTTTATAACTTAAAACTTCTCAATAATTATTTGAAATCAGTGCATACTATACAACAACATAATGAAGAATATGTTAGTAAAAATTATGAATCATAGAATTAACTTTTTAAAATAGAGAACTTATTAGAGTAAGTTGCACGTATAGTGTTTTGTACATGCATACAAATGATTTAAGACATTCTAAATGATAATTTGTACCTTAAGTTAATTACATAAATCGTAAGTTAAAAAAGAAGATTAAACGTTCAGATTTTTTTAACTATTTGTTTCAAAAAATTATTGTAACAAAAATATTTTTTCATTACTACTTCAAAAGTTTTTTTAATAAACGACAATTTAAACTTTTATTCGTTTGAGAATTTATAGAACAAAAATTAAATATTTAATTATGTACTTACTGTAAGTAAACCAAGATTTTCGAACTTTTGTTGTTGAAATTTTAGTATTTTTACTTCTGTGTTTACTTCAGTCTTTAACTTCTCTGTTTTCATTTTAATAGTTTTTTAACAAGAATGAAAACGAAAGAATTGGTTGAGAGATTCTAATAGACGAATAACTGAAAGCTAGCTGATTACTTCTTAATGTTTTAAAACTAATAAATAGCGAGTTTTAAATATTTCTGTTTTAGCAAGTCTTGCAAGTATTTTAACAGTGAGATTTTGTTCACTTTTCTTAAAATTTCTTAGTTTATTTTGTTTACAATGTAATTTTAAGCTTTACTAACAATTCTTTTTATATAATACTGCAAATACTGCACCTAAGTTACGTATTTTAACAAATACAAGTGTGAATATCTAATTATTATTTCTACATAAAGTACCTAGCAAACTTGGTAAAAACCGCTGTGCTTAAAGTTAATAAACCCAAGATATGGTAAGTTTCGTGCCTAAGAGCTAAACGTAGCCCTCAAAAAAATCATCAACTCACGAAGTAGTTTTCAGCTAGAACTTTCCAATCAATGAATTATAGTTTAATAATTTTTTCAGTAAAAATTTTTTAACTTTGTTTAACAACTGATCTTATGATACATATTGTATTGTATCACTCATTTTTTCTATAGGATGTTCGTAATTTTAATTATTTTTTAGTGTTTCGGGCTGCAAAGCAATGATTAAAGTATTTATCCATTAGGAATAGACTCATTTGGTTTAAATGAATTAAGATTAAAAATATTTTACTTCAAAGTTAGTTTAAAGAAAATCTTTGAAAAACTTAGTTGTTTTGCTTGTTATTATTCTTTGGAAAACAAAAGACTACTTATTTTTTAACAAAGTTGTTTTTTAATAAAAAAGTGAAGCAAAACTATTAAAACAAAAACTTGTAACTGAATATTGAAATAGTTTAAAGTATAACTCAAAGTGAAGTTAGCTTGATAAATTTTTTTCTTTCTGTTTTACAAGGACTGTTTTCTAACAATTAGGTGTAGTACTTCACATATCTTGAATCAAACTTGTTTTTAGTAAAATCACACTGAATATTAAACCACTTTTCTTTTTCAACCGCATATAAGTAAACAATTGCTTCTGTAAGACTTTCTTCAAAATCTTGAAACACCACAATATTATTGCCAATGCTGAATGCATTGAAATACCATTTTTTTAATGCAAGACTAATTTTTGAACAAAATTTTATGAACTTTCTCGAACAATTGTCAAATACTTCACAATTTGTAATTTTGTATCCACCAATAACAAACATTTTGTTACCCATACTAACTGCAGAATGATCAATTCTTTCTTCAATCATATCAGGTAAATAACTCCATTTGTTTTCATAATAATCATATGCTTCTACTGATTTCAATGGAGACCAATTATTTTCACCTCCAGTAACAACAATTTTGCTTTCAAAGACTGTAAATTCAGCACATTCTCTTGCTAAATTCAAATTTGCTATTTCATTCCATGTATTACTGTTTATATCATAGGTATAACAAGAACTAATACTTGTATCACTGATTTCGATATATTCTCCAATCAAATACAGTTTACTCATGAATGAGCCAACACAATAGCACAATTTTTCCTCAGTCTTTATATACTGATGAGTCCATGTTTTATTTTTATCTGAATAAATTCCAAGAAATACAACTGACTCATCTAAACCTTCAATTAGTTCTACACTATTTCCAACAGCAAATATATCAGATTTGATAGTAGCTAAATTTAATAAGTTATGCGGTTTAACCATTGATGGAAATTTGTTAACTTTAAAACTAGGTATTTTCAATTCTAAAACTTTTTTTGTTGCTTTTTGATTCCTGTCTTTTCCTCCACAAACCAAAATACTGAAGCCTTCTTGGTTACAATATCTGTTTTCGTACAAAACTTTTGGTACTCGAAAAGAAATTGAGTTGCTTTTTTCATCCGTCATAGACATTTTGCAAGAAATAAAAACAAGAAATAGTCGAAAAACAAGATTAAAATAAAACTTACACATTATGATGCATCAGTTAAAAAAGCGATAATTACAGATTATTATTGATACAGTTAATCAATAATAATCAATATTTCTGATATGTGTTTTATATATTTAAAATTGATAAACAGTTGTTTTGTTTAAATCTTAAACTACAACTGTTTTCCTATCTACATCATTTTAAATATATAAAGAAAATACATAAACTTAAAAAATAAAATATACAACAATAAAATTAAAATATAGTAAACAAATTTAAGACATAATGTATTTTTATCATTTAATTAAATAGCAACTAATAACAACTATAGACTATACGTTATTGTTTTACTCTACAAGTCTAAATAAATGAACTTGTTCTAACATAAAATACAACATAAAAACATATAGAAGGTATGAGTAATTTTAGTAAGTAAAATAATTTTGTTTAATCAAAATAAGTATTAAGCTAATTGTGTTGGAAAACAATTTACATTTTGTGTAAAAATGCAGTCAATTTGTTATTTTGAGTTTTTAGATAATTGATAATATTTTAAAATATTATACTAGTTATAAGCTATTAATATACAAAAAGTAATAATAATGTAAGCTATAATAATAATGTTTCAAAAAGTATACTACTATGTTGCAGCTGATTTTTATAATTTCTTTTAACTTAATTGAATATTAACATTAATTCAACAGAAAAATTATACAGTTAACTAAATTAAAAAAAAATATTGATGTTTTTTAAAAAGGTTCAGCAAAATTTTTCTTTTGTTTTAATGAAATCTACACTTCTAATTACTTTAATTTCTTTAACACTTATAGAATAGGTTTTTTAATATATCTAATATGGATGACAGTCTGATTTTTTTTAAAGGTTACAAGTTAAGAGTAAACTTAATTCATGATATAGTTAAGTAAACAATATTATGTGTAATTACAGTCAGTATTATGTGCTTTGAATTGTCCTTTTGTAGTTCTTTAAGATAAACGGCACTGTTATTAAAAAAACTACAAAGTTTTATTTTTAATTTCAGAAGTATTTAGGAATAATAATTTTAGGTGAAATCACACCATTTATTTCTACTAATTTAGAAAAGTTTAAAAGTATAAATATAAAACTCTATATATAAATTTTATTAACTACAATGTTAACTTTTAGTTTATGTATGTTTATGAAAATTGCTTGCTAGAAAAAAATCATATTATGTACTGACATGTCTTATTTTTATGTTTAGAATGGGGACGGGTTTAAACTGCAAGAAGACAAAATTGAACGAGATTATTAAATTTCACGAGAAGAATAATTTGAACGAATTACATTTATGCACGGGAGTAAAAAATACAAAAAAAAAGGAAACAAAAACTAAATAAAGATTGATAAAAAAATTACTGACCGAAGGTTAAAACAATAAAAATAGAAATAACTTATCAACCGAGGTTGAGGGTTAACAGTGATAGTAAAAAAAATAACTAGAATTAATAAACAATTTAAAAAAACTAACTCGTGCAAAAATGTCTCCGTGCAATGTTGTGCACTCGTGCAATTTTATACCCTCGAGGAAATTTGACAGCTACCTGTTTAAAATATTTCAAGTTTTATTTTAGTTTCTGTTTTTAGATTTACTTTCACTGTAGAAAAATATAATTTATGTATAAAAAAACAAGTCAATCCATTCTCATTTTAAAACTCAACTTTAAGACTAAGTTTAAAGAAATTGATTCTCTTGTTTACTAAGTTATTATTTACAAGTAGTATTTTAAATGTCTATTGAAATATTTATAAACAAGTTTTTAGCTTAAAAACAGTTGCTGTATTTTGAAATAGTATTAAACTCAACCATTAACTTACTACTCCCAACTAAAATGACAATATCATAAATTGATTGGTTTAAATGATTAAGTTATTAAAAAATAAATTAGACGTTTTTAGTTAAAATTAATATAAATTTAACGGAATATCACTAAATAATGGTACTAAACTACCTATAAAATAACTATAGAAGCAACTATCATCTATAGTATTCAAACTACTTTGAACTTACTAGTATGTTTTGAACTACCTAATCAAAATTTTATTTTATTCAATATAGTTTCAAAATCAAATAAATATTGTTTTTTCAATGAAACCAGCAACATTTATCTTCGATTTTAATAGCTTTACGGTTTTACTTTAATACTTTTAACTTCAATAAAAGAATATAATTTTAATGTCAGTCTATTTATTCTCATTTTTAAACTTCTAATATTACTAATAACAGTTACTTAATTCTGGTCAAAAATTTTTAACCAGTATTTTTTGTTAAGAACAAATCGTTTTGTCGTTCTCTAAAATAAACAGTTCTGTTTTCAAAATACATTTACTTTCGTGTAACATTAAAGATATATATAGTCAAAGTAAAAAGGGTTCAACCACTACATTTATTTATAAAGTTATAGCCAAATATATACAGTAGTTATTATCATTTATAATCGACATTAAATTTTTATGTATTATATTGTTATTTTAAATCTTGAATATTGCTACAATGATGCTGTTTTGAAAAACAATTTTTTTATAATGTTTGTGTTGTTATGTTGTTTATTGTGCAATATTTGTCTCAAGCATCAAAACATGAGCCACTTAAACAGGACACACAAGAAGAAAAAATAAATTTATATTCAACAATTAACAAAAAATAAAATTTTAAGCAAAAATTAAACAACATTGTTTTTAGTTTAATTTAGCTTTCTAGTTTAAGGCTTACTAATCTCATGAAAAAATTCTGTGATGCATGAAAAAGTCATACCCTTTCATGTACCAAAAGTTTTGTATGAAAACAGGTTTTGTAACAAAGACGGGTTTAGTATTTTTGTTTATGGTAAAAAAAAGAAATTAAAAAATTACAAACTAAGTTTTAGAATTGGAGTTTCCTAGTTTTAGTTTAAATAATTCCCTTCATGAAAAAACTGCACAAGTTTTTGAATTAAGCAACTATAAAATCAAATGACATTGCTGTTAGTAATAGTCAAGAAATGCTGTTGCATTCCATATATTACTACTAATATCATAGATATAATAAGAACTAAGATATTCATCATCAGTTTCAATATATCCTCCAATAATATACAGTTAGTTCATGAACGAAGTAACACAATAACAAGACTTATCTTTCATTTCCACATACTGACGATTCCATGTTTTAGTTTTTTCAGAATAAATTTTAACAGGTACGTCTACATCATCTAAATTTTCATTTTATTCTATTCTACTACTAATTGCAAGTATTTCAGACCTTATAGTATCTAAATACAAAAAGTAATGGGGTTTTACCATTGATGAAAATTTGTTTACTTTAAAGTAGGTATTTCTAATTCTAAAAATTCGTTTGTAAATTTTTTTTGTGTCTTCCACCACAAATCAAAATCGTGAAGCCTTCTTGGTTACAATATCTGTTTGCATACAAAACATTTGGTACTTGAAAATAAATTAACTTGTATCCCTCATGCATCATGGAAATTTCTAAAAAGAATAAATTACTCTAAAAACAAAATAAAAAATATTAAAGTAAACAAGTTGTAAAAAACAAAATATAAATTTTTCAGTGGAATATATATAAATTAAAAAAAACAAACACTCAGTGTAGAATATTTGAAATTAAAATAACAATTTAGTAATTACAAGTTATATTTAGCTTCTAAATGATAGATTCTTAAAATATTTGACAAAAACTTGATAAACAATTGTTGTGTTTAACCTGGAAAAGTTTAAATATCTCTCAGTATTACTTAATTGTTACATGAAAATAATTTTTAAATAAAACTGTTGATCTCAAAGTGTATTAAAAGGAAATATGCATATTAAATAATACTGAATGAAAGTATGAATTTAACTATTTATTTAACTAATTAGTAAATATTAGTTACTCCTAGTTAGTAAGTTTAAAAATCAAAATCTTATAAATTTTGAATAACACTTAATCTAATTCTAAAGTTTAAACGAAGTGATATCAGTAATAGCATATAGTTCATTAAACCAAAAATAACTTTATAGAAAAACAACAATCATTAAATTTTAAAATGTGGTATGTTAAAACATTTTTATGTTTAATTATTTAAAGTATTCTAGTTAGTTCTCAGTAATAGCTAAACTATATTTTATAGTTGCTTCTATAGTTATTATGTAAGCAGCTTACTACCATGTCACAGTATACTATTAAATTTATATTAATTTGAAATAAAAAAGTTATAATCACTGTATTCCATAAGATTTTATCTTTATTTTTTCTTAAACATAATTAAGTTGAAATTTAAATGTGAAACTACTTTTAACAATACAAAAATTACTTTTAAGCTTATAACTTGTATACAAGTACTACAATACGCACTTAAAAAAAGTATCAGAAAGTAAAATACAAAAAGAAATAAAGAAAACATTTTTTTAAATTAAGCTTCTTATTATACTACCAAAAAAGCAACCTGCTTTGAAAATTTTCTGTAAATACTAAAAACTGCTATTAAAAAGGTGCTATAAAAGGTGAACTAGACAAAAAAATAATAATTAACATTGGAACAAAATTACGTTTAAATTGTAATAAGGGAACATAATTTTGTATGAAATCGATACTTATATATATTTTTTAAGGGATTTTTCTTTTACAACAAACTTTAACAGGTTTTTTAAGAAGTAATTTCAAAAACCTTTCAGTTTTATAATTTTTTTATTTAAAAATAGTTACGTCAATATACGTTACTAAAGAGGAATAGACGAATATAACAAATAACAATGTCAACTGTAAAGATAAAATTTGCTACTGACTGGTTTTTTTAGTTGTAAAAAAATTGTTTTGAAGTATGTTATACGATATTTTATATCATCTATTTTTTAGAGGATTTATCAAAAATGTTTTCATTTGTATTTTCGCACTACTAAACTTTTAAAGATACAAGAACTTAATTGTATAGGTATTAATCTCAAATCTCTTGTTCCTAAACAAAAATATAAAATACTTTTCAAATAGTGCTGTAAGACTAAACTTTGATACAGTTTTAATCGAGATATTTTTAAGTTTAAGAAATATAACAAATAGTTTGTTATTTTTATATAAAAAATATCTAACAAATATGTTTAACATTTATAACATGTTAAGAACATAACTAACTTAGGAACAAGTTTAAAATTAAATTAATTTATCTTTTAATATAAAATATACACAGGAAAAATACTTCAGAAAACTTTTAGATATCAAGCCTAATAACATCTACTAAAAAGCAAGATTTTTCTTTTAAACGAAAAAGTAATTAAAACAATAAGTGCAATAAATATTTACAGAAAAATATATTATACGAAACTTCAAATCCTTATTCAAGTTAAACACAATTTTAGTCCATTGCGATACACTGTCTTAATTTAACTAAGTAAAACAATTTTTTTGTCTTGTACAAATACCTTTTTAAAGGTAAGTATTTTATGTAAAAAAAGATATTCAAAGCAGGTTGTTTTTAGAATTACTAAACTAATAAGCTTAGTTTAAATGTATTTGTAAGCTTATTGTTTTATAGTAGTTGTTTAAATGTGTATAAAGTATTTGTAATTGAGTTGTAAGTCCAAAAATCATTTTCGTATTGTTTAAAAATATTAAACTAAATTTTTAACTAATCCTTTGTAACTTAAAAAAAACTACAGTCATAGTTTGGTTGGTTTTAATGAACAAGATATTAAATAAAAAATGTGACGTTTTTTAGTTCAAATTAGTATATATTTTATAAAATGATGTGAAGTTTAGTTTTTTCGTGAATGTTCGATTTAGTTGCATTTTAATTAAATCTTTGTTCTAAAACTACTAATACTTATTAATACTTATAAATATTTTAAAGTATAGATAGTCAACCCTCATTACCTTCCTACTTCTATATATAACGTGCTTTAGAATGTCGTTTTATTATTATACCTGAAAAGCTATTTAGCAGTGAAACCTCGGTAGTACAAATAAACGTTTGTTTTGAACGTAATGTCATTTTATAATCGCTCACGTTTGTTCGAGCACTTTAATATTATCGAGCTGTAGACTTAAAAAGTCTGTTATAAAAACAACTAAATAATGATAAAACTGAAATTTTAAATAGTTTAGACATTAAAACAGCGTTATTTTTTTTTCGTCTAAGTATCTAGTTGAAACATTTATAATATACACAACGCTAATATAACTTAATAATAAAGATCCGAACGAAATAGAATGTTTATTTTATGTCACGACAACTTGAAAATAATTTAAAATCATTACAAACTTTTTAAACTGTCGTAAGTTTTTACAAGATATTTTGTGTTTATGGAAATTCAATTGGATGACCAAAAGCAACATCGGGACAGTATAAGTTATTCTATATAACTTTGATTCAATTATTACAAACATTCAATATATAATATACATGTTACATCGAGTTTTTGTGACTATTATTGCCTTTACCGTCGTTAAGTTTTATTAAATTATATTGATTCACTAAATGTTTAATGTTTTATTTTTGTTCAAAATAGATTACATAAAAACTAAATTAATATTCTTTGAAATACAAATTAAGTTGTTTAAATAACCTCGTTTACATTGTGACGTAATTATTAGTTGCAATGAATGTATTTTTCATTAGTTAACGACAATAAATTTTGAATCAGTTATCTTTCCCATTAACGTAAATTGTTTGTTTATATTATAATTTGTTGTTTTGTTGTGTAATTTAGCTTACTTTATTTATTTTAGACTTTATAATCACAATTATTATATAGTTTTATAACAATCGGAATTAATATTAAGTATTTTACCTATTATCTGTAGAAAATATCTTATTTTAATGAAAACATGTATACATCTACTTTATTCTATGCTTCTATTCTCTCATTACAATAATTATTTTTTACAGAACCCAGTTGAAGTGTGTTGATTCGTTGACACACAGAAACATATGTTGGTCGAATAAAGGAAGATTACTGTATAATTTGTTTTTATTTATATTCCAGTGAAGTTACTTCACTAGGATCTTTTGTTAGCAAACAATTAAAACTATATTTTGAACAGTTACTTGGACACTATATAGATTTGTAGAGTCTTATCTTTTGTTAGCTTTGTACTCTACTAATGAGAAGTTCTCGAACCGTATTTACTTTTATTAAAACTGTGTGTCTTGTATATCTTATTGTAAAACTGCTAGTCACTAATGTTCTAACATCTATTTAAAAATTTTTAAATTTTTAGACAACAACAACTGAAAAACTAAAATACATAAATTTACTGTTTCACAGTTTTCACACAAATTTAAAACTTACGATTTTGAACCTTATTAAAAAACCACTATGATTTATTTCTCAAGAATATTTTTTAATTCATATAATACGCAATGCTTTTATTTATAAATTGTATTATTTAATTTTGAATTTTAAATTTGTAATAAAGATTATGTAGTATAGAATTTTTACCTATTTGATAACTCATCTGTCTTGTTAAAATATCTTTAATCAGTTTGTTATTTTAGAGATACCTACTTTTTTAAATTCAATTTTGCCTTATCTAGTATTTTCTACATACTACATGTTTTTTTTTTGACTTATAATGTACTTATAAACTAAACATAGTTTAAATAAATTGTAAGGAAATTCATTAACTACATCTTATAACAATTTTTACAATACTGTTCATAGTTACAACGTAATATTAACGACAATATCATTATATTACAACCTTGTTAGTTAAACCATAACAGTGTTTGGTAATTAAAATACAAGTTAATTTCTACTAGCAATTTTTTCTTTTTATATTCTTTATTATTACAAACACTCGAACTTAGTTATTAAGAAAAACAACCATTTAATGAACATAGAAATAAAAAAGTGCTTTTAAATAAAAATTATTTATGGTCCTGAAAAGAAACGCAGTTTTAAAGTAAACTCTAAAGAAATAAAAACTTTACGAAACTTTCTTGGAAATTGATGTACAAGCGTCCTTATAGTTTCTAACAATCAAGTGTAGTACTTAACATAACCTGATCTAATCATGTTTTTAGTGAAATCAAACTGAACATTTAACCATCTTTCTTTTTCAACATCGTACAAGAAAACAACTGTTTCTGTCTGAGGTCTACTAGAATTTTGAAAAATCACAAGACTATTACCAATACTAAATGCATCAAAGTACCAATTCTCTAAAACAGATAAAATTTCTGAATTAATTTTTGTGAACTTTCTTCAACAACTGTCAAACACTTCACAATTTGTAGTTATGTATCCAATAATAAAACAAACATTTTATTACCCATAGTAACTGCAGCATGATAAGCTCTTTTTTCAATCATATCAGGTAAATAAATCCATCTGTTTTCATGATAATCATATGCTTCTACACAATTCGATTCTCCCAGATCATTGTTAAAACCACCAATAACAACAATTTTACTTCAAAAACTGTACAAGTAGCAGCATCTCTTGCTACATTTAAATCTGCTATTTTGTTCCATATATTACAATTTTTATCATAGGTATAACATGTAGTAAGAATTTTTTCACTATATTCTAATTCTCCTCCAATTAAATACAATTTACTCATGAATGAACGAACACAATAGAAAGATTTTTCTTCAGTTTTTTTATACTGATGATGAGTCCATGTTTTATTTTTACCTGAATAAACTTCAAGAAATACAACTGACTCATCAAAACTTCCAACGAATTCTACACTATTACCAATAGCAACAATATCAGATTTGACAGTAGCTAAATTTAATAAGTAATGCGATTCAACCATTGATGGAAATTTGTTAACTTTAAAACTAGGTATTTTCAATTCTAAAACTTTTTTTGTTGCTTTTTGATTCCTGTCTTTTCCTCCACAAACCAAAATACTGAAGCCTTCTTGGTTACAATATCTGTTTTCATACAAAACTTTTGGTACTCGAATAGGAATCGAGTTGTCTTTTTCTTGCATCATAGTCATTTAGCAAAAAAAATCAAAAACAAAAACTAAAACTATAAAACTATTCAATAAAAAAACAATTATTGTAGAGATATGCCAAACTAAAATAACAGTCAATAAACAATAAATTATTCAAAAAGCACTCTCTAAACTTAAAGTTTTGCTAGCATTTGTTACGTTAAACATTAAACAAAATATATCTATCTCTAAATAAATTTAAGTTTATACAGAAATTACACATACTATAAAAATTGTGCTGTTTATGTTAGAGAACATTAAATGAAATATTTTCAATGAATACTACTGGTTGAAATTATATTGTAAATTTTAGTTTTATCTAACAATTGATATGAACCAAGGACGTATCTAGCTCAAAAATATAACGAATCTGCAAAAAACTAAAACATCTGATATGACGCATGATAACATCCTAGCGGGAACACAGCAATATACACTGGCCATCTGTCAGATTTGCGCGAGCGTAATAAAATTGTACGAGGGGACAAAATTGTACAGGGCACAAAATTGCACGAAAATAATTTTGCACGAGGGAAAATGGGAAAATTATTTTTTCATGGAGTCTTTTTTTTTTTTTTTTATAGTTAAACAATCTTATTTTATTAATTTTAATACTTTTTTATGATTTTTTTTATTTGCTATCTTTTTTTAATATTTAGACACGGTGTTTACAAATTTAGCAAGCACAAAGTTAGAATCAGCCACTAATGATGCATCAAGCAAGATTGGAAACAAAGTAATATTTTTTAAGGAATACGACTTATGACAGCTACGAAAGACATAATTAAAACAAAAGCACAAACTTTAAATTATCACCAAATGTTCTTAGCGATATAAGCAATAGTAATAAGTAAAACAAGTCAAATATTCCAGAAAAAGGTGAGGAAACTAATTCAAGTGAAAAGAAAGAGTCATGCAAAAAATTAAACTTTAAATCAACTAAAACAGTATAGCAGTTTAATAACCACCTATCGAAAAACCTGAAAATGACAAGAAAGTAGCTAAAACTTGTAAGAAAAAATATTAAACTGGAAAAATCAGAAAGAAATAAAAAGCTATAAGAGAAGGCTTAGAGTTTTTATTTTGCATTCAAGAACTATTAACTCTTGCAGTAGGTGATTACAATTGCTTTAAAAGTACGCGTTAAAAATTGAAATCGAATGCTACGCGTGATACGATAAACGACAGAATAAACGGAAGACTTCAGCAATTAACGACCGAGAAGAATTTTTTTACTATTAAGTACTAAACTAAGGTACCTTTTTGGTTTTAACTTATTAATAAATTACAGATCAAAACACTTTTTTTTTTCTTATAAATAAAAAGTATTTTTGTTTAAAAAGCAACGTTTGATATGTATTTAAACTTTAAATATTAATGTATTACATTATTTATTGTCATCATTATAATTCTTACTAAAAAAAAATAGGATAATAGTTATTAAATAAAGTATTTACAGTATAGTATTGAGTTTATTAACATTAATTTCTTATAGTTTGTTTTTGTTTTTCGAAAAAAAAACTTGAGAACAACATAAACAAGTATTCAAAGATTTTTTTTAGTAAATACTTCAAATTTACAATAAATAGTGTTTCAATAAGTATTTTTATTTAATCAAATTATATTTCAATTTTAAGTACAGTATACTTAAAGCAAAAATGTGAACTACTAAAACAACTTAAAATTTTGGTTATAAATAAATAATTAATAGCTGTGAGAAACCCTATATATATTTTAGATAAATAAATACTTCTAATTTAGTTTAGCTCATTGAATTTTATCGGTAGTCAAGTAAAAACAATAACCAAAATTATTACAGCCTTTATATCTTTCATTACAAATTATAGAATAAAAAATTTGTGTTAAAAAAAAATTATTTTCACATAAAAAAAAAACTGTCGTTTGGATATTTTTAACTCGGCATTTTACTTTGTAATTTAAACAAATCAATTAAAGTTGTAAATAAATAACTTTTAATTATTTATTGTTGACTGGTTTTAGTGGCCGAACTCTCATCAAACAAATCAAAACAGATCTAAAAGTACTCCTTAGTGCTAAAAGTGACGTAAATTACTATAACAATGAAAAAAGGTCGATATTTACAAATACAAAGAAATGACTTTATAATCTGTATCAGATTCAGTTTTCTACTTACCTACAATACTTTAACTACAAAGTATTTAAGTTGTTAAACTTTGTATAAGTTATTCATTAATTCGTACTAACTTAAAGTATTATTTATGATTATTAGAATACTATTTTATAT
>NW_028140022.1:0-36842 GCF_965202585.1 Thalia democratica | reverse complement strand
CTTATGTAACAGATAATAAATTGGTAAAACTGTTACAAAACTATCTAACTAATCATACAGTAAATTTTTTTTACGGAAATAGAGTAAGTGTTTCTTATTTTTATTATTATACGTCACTAAAGAATTTAAATATAACTTCAGTTGTTCAAATATTGTAACAGAAACAAATATATAAGTGCTAATTATATACGGATAACTGTTTTATTTTATCAGCAATTTTTAAAATTAAACTTACCAAGAATTTTAAAACAAATTAACTAATTATAACAAAAAACTTTTCTCTTTTTTAAAATTAAAAGAAACTTGATAAAATTTGTACAAGGTTTTAATCGTAATTAAAATAAATTTTAGTCAAACTTGGTTATCATTTTAAAGAAAAAAAGATTGTTTTTTTATGAATTAAATACATATTGAATTGTTGTTACTTTATTTTAACGAACGCTTATGTTGTATATTTTATTAGAAAACACCTATAAAATTTAAATTTAATAAAATTAAGATCAATATTCCTCATAAAAAGTTAATAAACAAAATATTAGTTATCAAAAGTTATTTTGATTTGATATCTTACTTTTAACTTAAACAAAATATATTTTGTTTAAAATTAAGCTGGTTTAGAAGTTGAACACTGTATTTGTTTATTTTTAGGATATGGTGTACTTAAAAATGCTCATATTTGTAAGTTGAGGTATCGATATAACATATTAGTGTTCTTTAGTCGTAGTTCATAATTTTTATCACTATTTTAAGTGATTTCAAATTAAAAATCTTTTATTGTTAACCAGTCTCTATAAACCGGTATTTATTTATAAAAGAAAACTAAGTAAGTACTTCTAAGTTTTGTTATATTACGTCACTGAATAATTCAAACGAATTCATTTTTTTAATTAACACGAATTTTTTCACATTTTTTGATTAAAAATACTTATAGTTAATGACATTTTATTATAAAGAATAACTAATTCTATGAACAGTTATTTACGAAAAAAAGTCGAACATAATAATTGATTGAACGATGTTCAAAATGGTACTACAAGACAACTTCTAATAATTTTTTTGTTTTCAGCCATAAACTACTAGTTTATATAGTTAAAAATTAGTTTTATGACCTTGATTGAAATTTCTTTTAAGTTTGATTGAAAGCTTAAAGAGATGTTGAAAAAATTTAAACCAATTAAAATTTTGGATTATCCTACTTTAGATTTGTACTACAGTACTTATTGTTCAGTCAAAGTAATGTACCAACACAAGTTTGAAATAATATTTTAATGCAATACTCGAACTATTAACATATATTAATATAAAATATAAAATATTTTATAAGCTTATTGCTCGTTGATTACTTCACAATTACATAAGTATAATTTTAACGTACATTATGAAATAAAAAAAGTTTATAGATAAATTAAAAATTATTTAAATATACCCAGTGCATATAAAACTTTTCAAAAATTAAATAAACATTTAACTTGATACAAATTTTAAAATAATCTTACGTTTTAAATTTAACTACGTTTTTCTATGTTAACGATAAATAGTTTAATAAAGTAGTTTCTTTTTAATTTAATCATATAACTTAACAAGTTCTTATTACTTAATTAACGGGCGTTTTTGTGTTTACTTTTATTGGAAAACATCAATAAATTTATCAGTTTAAACAATTTAAACACATACTATCAATAGTAATTTAAGTTGACTCTTAAGACTTAATTTATTCAACTTGCATCTTTCAGATTAAACAAAGTATTATTTAATAAAAAAAGAAATATCTTAGAAGTATTTTACACTATTCTTGTTTACTCTGAGAAATGATTTTATTTATATTTTTACTAATGCTTAAATTGAAAATTTATCAATAAGATAAACAACTGTTCCTGAATCGTCGATTATCATAGTGTTTTATCACTTCTACATGTGATTATAAATTACGTGCCTCATTTACCTGCAATTGCCTCAGAGACCGCCAATTATATATACACGAAAATAAAGTCAATATTTTTTAATTTTTTTTAATATTACGTCATTAAACAATTAAACTTTTTATCAAAAATTACAGCAAGCTTTTTTTTACTTATTTTAAATGTATATACATAGAGTTCAACACAGTTTATAATAAAAAAAAATAATTCTGCGTATGGTTTTTTTAAGAAAAAATCGAACTCATAAGTGATTATAAGTTATTCAAAATAGTAAAGCTAAAAAAGTTTAATTTAGATTTGACTAGTGTTAAAGTTTTTTTTTTACAAATTTTATTTTCGAATGAATAAAGTCCTAAAGCAGAAGTCTAAAAGTTTAGACAACGTTTTAAAATTTAGTTTTGAAATAATATGTTTGAATCTGTAAAACGTTTTAAATTAGTATAAATAAAATTGTTTTTATTGACAGCTCTAAATTATTTTAAACTAAGAAAACTATAAGCTCCAAGTTTACATTAAGGTTGCCACTGGTTTTTTAGAATTTTGTTTTTAAATTTTCTGAAAATATTACAGGTTTTTAAAAATAAAGTATTTAGGTATATTTATATTTATATTTTTTAGTTTAAAAATATGTTGAAGGTTAAAAACTATGAACGTTAGTATAACAACATTAAAAAGATACTGTAAAGATACTTCAAATGAGTTTATTAATAAAAAAAGTTTGATGAACACAAAAAAAAACTTTATTTATACGATAAAGTTTTTGTATGAAACCAAAATTTTACTAATTAACTAGTAAAAGCTGTTTAGGTTTCCAGATTTTTTAAGATTTTTTTAGTAAATTTTGATCAGAACTCCAGATTTTTAATTAAAATTGTTTCAAGTTCTACGTTTTCCAGGCTTTTTGATAACCCTGAAACTATAATCTGCTTGTGTGTATTGATATAAAATTAGTAAATTAGTTTTGAACTAAACTTAATTATTTTTACAGTTTTATGAACTTCAACAACTGGTGTACAAAATTTAAACAAATTTAAAATTTTCTAATTACATACTTTAAATATGTACAACAGTATTTATTGTTCAGTAAAAAGAGTGTACCAATCCAACTTTAAAACAACAGTTTAATATAACACTGAAAGTATTAGCATATATAAATTTAGATATGTAATTAATTTAAATACTCATTATTCGTTTATTATTTCAAAACTAGAAAAATATCAATTACACATACATTACTTAATAAAAAAACGTTTAAACATAAAAGAAAAATTATTTAAATTTACTAAGTGTATATGAACGTGTTTCTAAGAAGAACGTAAACTAATATTATACTTAATGCAAATTCTAAAATAGCGTACCATTTTAAATAAAACCACGTTTTTCGATATTAACTGAAAATAATTTAACAACTTTTTTTCTAAAGTTTTAATACTAGTATTAAGTTTGTCGACCTGTGGTAACAACTAAAAAAAAAGCCTAACAAGTTAACTAGCTTGTAAGCGGTTGCAAATATGTTCTAACGAACTTTTTCATTAGAAAAACACAATATAAAATTATATTTCAAATAAAATATTACATTAAAAAACAATATTAAAAGCTGTAAAAGATTATTAATAACATTTATTAGAAAATAAAGTATTAACTTATTAAAAAATTGAAAATTTTACTTAAACAATTTACTTTCAGAAAAAAAAGCTTCTTTAAAAGTATAAACTATGTTAATGCATTTATTAACTGCTGTTTCCTTTTAAAAAGTTATAGATAACAAACATTTGATCACTTGATTACCCAATTAATTAATTCTAAAACGTACTCGTTGATAATTTTTAAACTAATTAAATAAGGTATCAACTAGACAGGTATTGTACTATAAATATATAGAAAAGTTAAAAATATAATAATACAATACAAATACTTGCTAAATTATGTACGGAAAAGTGTTTATTTAAAAACCACGTTTGCAATTTAAATTAATTAAGAATTTCGAATGAAATATTATTTTTATAACCAAGAACTTTTGAACTTTTGTTATAATTGAATTAAATTCAGAAAACAAAAGGTTTTAATCATACTAGTACTATTTGTTTTTAATCTGAAAAATACTTATTTTATAATTTAAGTACTTAACAATTTGTTTATATTTTATTCATACGAATATTTTAATTTAGATTTTTATTTGAATATATGAAAGAATATCATTTCAAACAACTTAAAATCTATACTTTTAATAAAAAGTATTTAAAAGAATATGTTGATTATTAAATCTTAACTTGGTTTCAACTTATATTTTCCAGACAAACAAAGTATTATTTAATAAAAAATGAAATGTGTTTTAAGTATTTTACAAAATACTTATTTACTCTCAGAATAAGTTTTAATTACATTTGTACTTAATTTCAATTTAGCTATCAATCTGATATGTAATTGTTCCATATTCGTTTCACGAAGTTTCTTTATCACTTTAACAAGTGATTACAAATTATTTATTAACTTGGTTGATTTACAAATTTTCGGAAACCGGTATTTATATATATACTAAAAAAAGTAATTTTTTTCTGAATTTTATTACATTACGTCACTAAAAAACACACACGCATTTAAATAAAACTTTTTGAAAAGTAATGAAAAAATTTTCTTACATTTTTTTAACAAATAATTTGACAGTTTAGGATAGTTAATCATAGAAATGAATAACTATGTGTATAGTCGTTTTAATAAAACAATATCAAACATGTTACATGATTAATAGTTATTCAAAATGATGGTAAAGTAAAAAAAACTTTATATTAGTTTAATTTCGATTTAAAACATGTTCATTCGTCAAATACGAAAGCCTAAAAGTAGAAGCCTTAAAATAAAGAATAACTTTCAAAATTGTTGTTTTAAAATAATTTGTTTAAACGTGTATAACGTTTTAAATTGGTAAAAAAAATAAATATTTCTTTTTACAGCTCTAATTAATTTCAAACTAAGAAAACCTTAAACTGCTGATTTATATTGATTAAAAATAAGTTACATGGCCTTGATTGAAACTTTATTAAACTTTAAAAAAATTTAATAGATATGGCACGAAATTTCAATCTAATTTAAAGTTTACGAATTACATACTTTCAATATTTACTACAGTACTTATTGTTCAGTAAAATAATGTACTAAAACAACTTTGAAACAACAGTTAAATACAATAATTAAATTATCAACATTTACAAAGTTAGAATAAATAGATATTCTAAAAGATTAACATTTCTTGGTGTTTTCAAAACTACAAAAATATGAATTAAAGATAACTCTTAATAAAGAAGTATCAAAAACATTATATAAAAAAATTACAAGCGTACTTAGTGCATAGGAAAATGTTTAAAAAATAAAACTATTTGCAAATTAAACTTAACAGCAATTTTAAAAGGACTTATTTTATAGAAAGTATATACGTTTTTCTATGTTAAATTATTTACAATTCAATGGAATTTTGGCAAGGCTTTAATTGTACTTGAAAATTCTATCGAACTTTGTAATTA
This sequence comes from Thalia democratica, assembly GCF_965202585.1. NCBI lineage: Eukaryota > Metazoa > Chordata > Thaliacea > Salpida > Salpidae > Thalia > Thalia democratica. The sequence goes on along the minus strand of NW_028140022.1, from coordinate 31,405 downwards.
ATTAAACATAGCAAAAGTTAATATTAATAATAAAACAAGAACTTAGTAAGTTGTCGTTATTATATTACAACGAAAGTAGTTCGTTTAGATCTTCTTTTAGAAGCATCAACAAAAAACAATATTTAAAACAAAATCATAACTTTCAGTATAATATAACTAAAAGAACATATTGATATTCAAAGACTTTCAATAAATTTAAAGTGTTTAATAAAATATTATTTTATACAAGATTAAAATGTGTTAAGTACAGCTTTACACTAATCTATTTGGTTAAAGTAACAAAGTTTTCTTATTATTTAGGTTAATAATTCGGTAGAATTGTTTTATAATACTTTGGTCGCTGATAATTAAGATCTTTTATAAGTGTTCACAAATTAACTCCGGACGGGCAAATCTTCTTTGAGATTTGTTTAAAAGCTTTGAATTGAAATTAATACTTCGGAGATATATTAGATTACGTCACTAAACAATTTAAATATAACGTTCGTTATGATAAAAGCATATTTTATCATAAGTTATGACGAACTTTGATAATAATTTTTAATATTGTAACTCATACTTTTATTAACAGTGTTTCTTTTTTATACAGTTTTGTTGATACTTGATTTAAATTAAAATTTTAAACAACGTTTATTTATGATTTGAGTTTTTGCATTTATTTAGTATATTTATAAATTGGCAAATGTTTACCCATCTACATATTATAAATTTGAAAATTTTGAATATGTCTAATTATAACTTTGTTTAAATTTTCAGGTATCAAAATTTTTAATTGTACTACAAAATAGCTTAGTCCAATTTATTTTTTTACTATACTTAAAAAGTTCAGAGTTTTTTTTTTCTCAATAAAACCGGCTAAAAAATAACAAAGTTAACAAGGATTTTTTTTTAATTTAAATAGGCTATTTATTTTACAGTAAATCCAGCAATACTTCTTAGTTAATACAAACAAATATATTAACTTTGATGTTATAAAAAACATCTTTATAATACAATTCCCCCAAAAATATTTTGAAAATCATAAAATCAAACACAAATATTTTTGTAATAATTTATTAGCTTAAAAATAAATTATATAAATTATAAAAAGCACAGTTTGGTAGAAACCTGGACGAAATAGAAAGTCAAAAATAAATAAAAATAAAAGTTTTTTGGTCTGTATAATAAAAGTCACTGTGTTTAAAATTTTCAAGCAGAATTTCTAAGCAGCTCAGAATTTTTAAAAAGTGTTAGATTAAAGGCACAAAACAATAATAAATTGATCAAATTATTTTAAAGATAAAGTACTAATAAGATATTCGATTTAAATTTGGTGAATTAAATTTCATGATATTTTGTATGCATACAAGATAGCTTGTTATCTTTAGAAAAATGTCATAGAATTTTAGTTATGGATATAAAATACAGGTGTTTAATACTATTTTCATTTTTTATACTAGTTTCAGCTAAAATATTAAAAGTTTAAATAAAAATTGCTTTTATGTAATTAAAAACGGAGACTTTATTTGTATTATTTACTTGTAATCAAGCAATTAAAAAAAAATCCTTTGAAAAATATCCTTTTAAATTTATACTTGTAAAATAAAAATATAAGAGTTTCAATAAACAAAAACTTTAAAAAATTATTTAATTTAAATCTTTCATCAAGTATTAAGAATTTTTGACTTGTTAAAGTTAATAACTATAAGAATTTTAAATCTATAGGTCACGGGTTTGAGTCTTAGTGGAGTCACATTTCGTTTAATAAAATTTTATAAATCGACAGGTTCTAAGTTCGAGTCTAGGTAGAGTCACATTTTTATTTTGTAAAAACTTGATTGTAACTGCTTTTTAGAAAATCCACGTAACTTCTCATTGACGTGATGCTTTTCTCCGATTGGTCCAATTGTTCCCTGACGTCATCAAACCGCATTTGCCATTTCCGCACCGCCTAAAAGCAGTTTTGTGTTAGGGGATTTTTATGAAACATTTCAAGGCTATAAATATAGTTATTTTAACGGTTGTAAATATTTTATTGAAGCAAACTTAAACCGTCATGAGTTCTTATAAACTTAATACATTAAGAAAAGTTGAAAAAAAAACCTTCACTTTTCTATTTTTTTCAAGTTTACTTTATTTCGAATTTGAAATTTCAACATTAAAGACTGTTAAGAGAAATAATTATACTTCAAAACTTCAACAATTTATAACTTTAAGTAAATTAAAATAAGACTTTAATCACTAAAATTTAAGTTTTGTGTTTATGAAGCTTCATACTACTTATTTGAACTTGTTTTTTAATACGTGTTAGATTAATTTTACATATTTAAAACAATTATATAATCAAATATTACTAACATCGTCCTTAGACCTTTTAATTTCTAGATTTTCCGATTTAATTCTGGTCAAATCTGATTCCAAACTTATTAGTTTCGACTGTAAAGCGTTTTCCCTGTAATAATGTCAAATTTGAACAAGAAAAAAAAAAAGTGATTAAAGAAAAAATAATTGAGTCTAACACAAATCAGATTAAAACAAACTAAGTTAAAATCATTTATTTTAAGTAGTAGTTTTGTTTAAACACCAGAAAACTGAAATATAAAACATTAAAAATGTATCTAACTAGTTGTACTTCATATAATCTGCCTACATTTATTTGAAAATAGTAAAAAACCAATAATTTTTGTGACAGGTACAAACTTTAATTACAGGGAGATTTTTCTGAAAAATATTTTTAGTTTAGTTAATACGCATACCAGGGTTGCCACTTGTTTTTGAGAAATTTCTTTCAGGTTTTCTGAATTTCTTCCAGGCTTTTGAAAGTACACGTTTTTGGTAAATTTTTAGTTTAAACTTAAATTTAAGGTTAAAAACTGTCTTAAATAGTATAACAATATTTAAAATATACTGTAAAATTTATTAAAGTGTGTTTTTTAATTAAAATAATTTTGACAATGCAAATAAAAAAATCTTTATGATAGGTTTTTCGTATTAAATCAAAACTTTACTACTGAAAGTATAAAAATTGCTTAAAAATCAAGGATTTTTAGTGATTTCTATTTAGAATTTCAGTTTTTTTTTTTCTTAAAATCCAGGTTTTTAGGATTCCAGATTTTGTGTAAATATAAAAAACAAAGGTTAGTTTAATTTTGTTTAGAGGTCAGAGAATTAAAATTTAAATATTACAATAACGTATCTGCAACACATAAAAGTTTGAATTTATAAAAATTAAAGCAATTTTCAAAAAATAGACGATATCAATCTACATTCAAAATAAAAGTTTTACAAAAATACTCCAATGATGTGTAAGTTGAAGTGATGATAAATTTTCTGTCAAGTTGTTTAGTAACATTAGTTTTACCACTTTTATAAGTGGTTATAAATTTAAGTTTTAAAAAACACTAAGATTGAATGTTCAATTTAGTAAGTTTATACATAATAAAATGAAGTAAATGTTTTGGTATTTTATTATATTACGTCACTAAGTTATTTACATGCAGTTTCAGTTGTTCAAAAATAATCAAAAATCTTAAGAACGATTTTTAGAATAATTTAAAATATATTTGAAAAACGTTTGTTAGGCAAAAACAACTTTTTTTTTTGTGCTTATTTGCTTTATGAAAGATTATCAAGTTCATCAAAATTTTTACGGATCTCAAAACAGCTTAATATGAAAATTGGTTTGACAATTAGAAAAAGTGTATAGTTAATTTTTTCATTTGTAGTATGTTTATAATTTTTGTTTTTTAATATTTGTTTTAACATTATGATAGCCTCAAAAAATAAAAAAGTACAAGAATAATAAAAGATAGTATTAAATAATTTTCCAATTCTGCAAAACTTTTCAAAATTGCTGTCAAACAGTTAGTAGCTAAAATTCTAAAATTAAATTAGTAGCTGTTAAAACTATTTACTAATTTATATTGATAAAGAGTTAGTACAAAGATTTTAGTTGAAATCTCGTTATGTCACTAAAGCTCTAAAAACCCAAAGGAAAAGTGCATAAAATTCAACACATTTTAATAATTTCAAACAATATATTTCTAAACATTTTAAAAATGATATGAAAGTTAAATAATTTTTAAAATTTTGAAAGTAGTATTATATAAACTTATCGGATAAATTGTTGTTTTAAGAACTCAAAACCCGTTTATTATTTCTAAACTAAAAAAAATAGTTACTAATTTAAAATTTATTACTTTACAACAAAGTAAATTTTTTTCCATCTAAAAATAAGTAATAATTTTGACCAAGTTTTAAGTATTAAAACTAAAGTAGTTGTCGAAAAGTATAATTAATATTTTAGTAAAAATATAATTTAAGTACTTGTAAACTGTTTTTATTATACTTTAGTAAGTTTGTATTATTCAGATCTAATATAAAATACATGAACAATAACTAGTAATTTATCCAAAAAAACTTACTAAGTATAAAATGTAACTAAAATATATTATTTATTTTCCAAGCTTTAATTTATTAACTAACAGTATTTACGTGCTAAACTAAGTATAATGTTTTTAAATTGATACTATCCTAAATATTCTGTTTACTTTCAGAAACAAGGTTTTATTAATGCTTGCAGTTACGTATAAGTTGATCTGTCAGTAAAATACTTAAATACTTCCAAGTCATTTATTATTTAAAATTTTATCACTGTTACAAGTGATTACAAATTAGGGTTACAGTGTCATCATAACAGAAAAATTATAAATACGAAAATAAAGTTAGTGGTTCTGAGTTTTATTTAAATAACAATTCACATGCCATTCTTATGTTATGATAACTTTTAACAATTTTTTTCGAGTAGATCAACTTATATTATACGAGTACTATTTATTCACTTAGTTAGTTTTATCACTTTTATAGGTGATTATATATTAATAAATTAAGACAAGTTCTTTCTGTCCTCGCAGCAATTGTAAACTATATATACTAAAATCAAGTTAGTATTTTTAACATTTTTTTTATATTACGTCACTAAACAGTTTACATACATGCTCATAAATTTCTACTTAAAGTTTTATACATGGGAAAGCTACCGTAAGAAGCATATAAACAAATAATATGTACTAAAAATATAGTTCTTTATCTCAATAATAAATAAGAAATAATAGTGATAAAACTAATAATTGCACATCTCATTTAAACACATCGTTAGTAAAAATTAAATTTACTAGTAAAGTATGTATGTATTATTGTTAATGTTTAATAATAGATGATCAAACAATAAAATAGTTAAAGCTTACTATACATTTTATTTATTGATTTTTTTTCTGTTAATAATTACAGTGCTTCCTCGCTAATCCGGCCAAGTTGGGCAAGATTTTTTTGAAAATACGACCGGATTTGCCTTTGGCCGAATAAGAAAAAAATATCGCTTTTTTTACAAATTATCTACCTTAGTTATATTATGAATGTATATAACAAAACGTACTATGAAATTTCTGTAAATTTAATTTATTTTACTTTATTCAAAGAAAAAAGAATTAAAGCAGACAAAACTAAACGAAACAAAATTTTATAAGTTCTAAATTAGTGGAAAAAAACTACACTGTTAACACTTTTACTAAATTAAGATTTTTTTTGAAAAAAGAAACAATGGAAGATTGTTTTACAGTGCTTTCTCGTTTCTTAGCAGAAAACTCACGGAGGCTTTTTCTAATAGTATTGGGCCAGTTATTGGACAACCCTTTTCACGTTCCTGACGAAACCAAATGTGAAGGGCGCTGTCTAGCTTGTCAAAGACGCCTCCCTCTACTTTTTTTTGCCGTTTTAGCAACTCCAATTAGTCCCAGCTTCTCCTTTTCGGCTTTAAACTTTTTGAACTTTTCTTCGCCTCTCAAAATGTCATTTAAAGTTGACTTACCAATGTTAAACTGGCTCATTATAACAGCTTTAGGCACATTATTGTTTGCCATTTCGCAAACTTTTAACTTGTTTTCAATTGTTAGTTGAACGCCTTTTCTTTTCTTTGCTGTCTTATCCATTTTTTAACCAGATATGTTGATTGTAGTATAGTGTAACTTGCTTAGCAACGACAAAAAAATGCAAATGAATAATAAACAAGTTTGTTACAACTGAGCGGGAAAAGTATGAAAAAAAACTTAAGATTATACAAATGATACTTTATTATGACGTAACCATACATTGCTTGCATACTTATAAAACGTAAATTGAATACTTTTTCGAAGTAAAATGAAATTAAACGCTAAAAACGCTAAAGTAAATAAGTGACTTCTCGACTAAAACCGGCCGGATTAGCGAGGAACCGGATTAGCGAGGACCGGATTAGCGAGGAAGCACTGTAATATACAAATAATTTGCAATAATTGTAATTCATTACACGACCTACAACAACAACAGCATCCGAGACAGCCTACGACCGATTTCATCTTTATTAAAAATGAGTCCTAATAAGGATGAAACCGGTCGTAGGTTGTATCGGATGCTCTTGCTGTTGGTCGTGCAATGAAATTCTTTGTTTATCAATTTTAAACAGTTTAAATTTCAATGAATTAAATTTATAGTTAGCTGCAACTACTTTACTGTTTGATCATTTAGTAGAAATCATTAACAATAGCTAGTATTTCATACATAAATTACTAGAAAATTTAATTTTAATTAAAGTTGAGTTATTATGATATGCTATCGTTGGTTTAATCACTTTTATATGTGATTACAAATTCAACAGTGAACATCAAAGACAAATATTTCATTTCTACACGGCAACAGTAAATTATATATTCTGAAATGAAGTTAGTTTTTTTTAACATTTTTTATATTACGTCACTGAGCAATTTACACGCAATATATTTTTGTAGAAGTTATGACGCATTTTAACAACAATTTTACTAACATTTAAAGTCTTTTAAAAAATTAGTGGATAATTATTAAAATTAAGATTGTAAATTTTCGTTTGACACTACTTTTAATTAAAAAAATTACCATAAAAAAAGTTAAGTTCTATATAGAGTATTTTATAGTCTAAAATGTATGTTTATAAATTCTACAGAAATATCTTAAAACAAACGAAATATAAAAATGAGAAGAAGTAAAACTGTGAAAAATTGTTGTGTTATTTTAACAAATCAAACAAACTCAAACAATAGTAAACTGTTTAAAAATTTAAACAAAAACTATTCACAGAAAAAAAATCTTTCAAACATTTATATTTATCATATATTTTACTTACAATTATAAAAACTCAACTTTATGTAATATAATAATTAAATTCTTTTAAATTCCTACTTAAAGTTTTATACATGGGAAAGCTACCGTTAGAAGCATATAAACAAATAAAATATACTAAAAAATATAGTTCTTTATCTGAATGATAAATAAGAAATAATAAAGACTGTTGTGTTATAACAATAATGTTTTTCAAAACAGTTGAAATATATTTTTGTTGATAATTATTATTTAACTTTAAGAAAATAATTAGCTGTTGAAGCTAAAAATTAAAAATATTGATAGAAATTATATCATTGGATTCAAATAAAAGTAGAAACAAAATAAGTTAACAAAAAAAAAAACAGTACTTAATGGTTAAATATTTTCAAATGAACACATTTAAAAACTAAAGTTTGCAACAATTTTAATAGAAGTTAACTTATTGTACTATTACAGAACTTAATTTTTTCTAACCTAGTAACAATTGTGCGAAAATTTAGCAACGGTTAATCGTACTAGTACAGAAGTTCCGTGGTACTGATTATTATTAATAAAAAAAACATAATAAGTTGTTGTTACAATGTTCTTACGAACTTTATTCGATTCACTTTTTATTGATTACTTTAAAACTATTTGAACAATTTATTAATTTAACATGTGTAACCCATCAAAAAACAAACTGAATTATTAAACTATTTACAAAAAACACAAATTTACTAAATATTTAGAAAAACGATTATTAAAAAACACATTTGCAAAACAAGGTTAACAAAATTTTAACATAAATTAACACACAAAAATTTATCTTTTTTAAATTGTTAGCTATTCGAAATAAATTCTCAACGTTAAAGCGTGCTAGTACTAAAAGTTTTTTTTTAACTTTATTATCAATTTAAAGCAGTATTTATACTTTTTAAGCCATCATAAACAAATTCGAGATGATTTGAGTCATGAGTAAAAAATATTGAATTTCAGCACACGCCCAACAACAACAGCATCCGAGACAATTCACGACCGGTTTCATTTTTATTAGGACTCAATAAGGAAAAAATCGGTCGTAGGTTGTCTTGGATGCTCTTGTTGTTTGTCGTGCGATGAAATAGTTTTTTTATTTATTTCAAACAGAAAACTTTCTATAACTAAAATTTGTAGCTAGCTGTAACTATTTTATTGTTTGATCATCTATTAGAAATATTAACATAAGCTAGAATTTCAAACATAATTACTAGTAAATAAATTCTTTATTAAAGATGCGGTAACTGAGGTATATCGATATTAGTTTTATCACTTTTATAAGTGATTACAAATTGAAAGAAGAAGGCACAATCAATAAAACTCCACGGCAACAGTAAAATATATATACTAAATTGAAGTTGGTATTTTTCACTTTTTTTTATATAACGTCACTAAAAATTTTACATGCAATAAATATATATTTTTAGAAGTTACGACGAATTTTAACAACAATTTTACTCACATTAAAGTCTTTTTTTTTAATTAATGGATAAATTTTAAGTTTAAGATTATAAATTTTCGTTTGGCCCTAGTGTTTAACAAAAAATATAACCACTAAAAGAACTATATAGAGTATCTTATAGTAATAACATTTGTTTATAAATTCTACACAAATATCTTTAAAAAAAACGAAATATAAAAATGAGAAGAAATAAACAATTATTGTGATATTATAACAAACCAAACAAACTGATAAGTAAACTGTTTAAGTTTCAAAATATAAACCAAAACTATTGATAGAAACTCTACACGAATTCATAAAATTTATGGTAACAACTTTGATCATAAAAATTACTTTGTTATATATATATGGAGATTAAGTTACAGTTTCGGAGCTTTGTTTTATTGGGTCATTAAGTGATTAAAATATAGTTTTAGTTGTTAACTATTATAACAAATTAAAAGAAAATTTTAACAAAAAAAAAAAACTTTGACAATTTTTTGAATCAACAGACTATGTTTGAAGTCAGTATTGTCTAAAATTTACTATCTATGTGCCTATTTGACTTGAAGAAATATAAATTAACTAATTGGTTTTGAAAAATTCAAAATTCAATTAGTATAGTACCATATAATAAACCGTAAGAAATTTATAATTTAAAAAAATTACAAGTGAGGAATATATTTACAGTATTTAATATTATTCTTGTATAGGAATATCTATACTATAGGAATGTCTTCAAAAATAAGCAAAATATAAGAATAAATAGAAAGCGAAACATTATCATTCCTAATGTTATGTTTATTACAATAAGTTTCACAGATTAAGTAAAAATCATTACTAAATTAATTGAATTCTAAAATACAATCAAAACTATTCATGAAAAAAACTATAATCCATTTTATACTTTTATACATATAATATATTTTGTTTAAAACTTTTTAAGTTTTTACTTTACATAAAACGAATATTCATAATCACAACACATAGTTCTATACCAGGGGTCGGCAGCCTTTTGTAACCGCAAAATTAAAAAAAAAGTCTTTGAGAGCCGTAGTTATATAAAAATAATTTAAATGATTATTAGAAAAAACTAATTTAAGTCAAAAATATAACAAAATAAGCAGTAGAACAGCACTTGTTAAGAACATTAATTAAATTAAGATCCCAATTATAAGCTTTAAATGCAAAACCTTTTTATTTTTTTATTTTAGAAAGTATGATTTTAGCTAAAAAGTACCTCGAGGGCCGCAGAAATTGGCTTTGAGGGCCGCAGTTTGCCGACCCCTGTTTTATACATAGAAACACTACCCTAAGAAATTTATAAACAACAAAATACTATTATGTATTTCAAGAGATTAAAAAAACTGATTATAATTTTTAGAATATTAAATTTCTTTTAGTACTTCGATACTTGACTTATCCTCTTATTTATTTCTTTGTTTGTTTTTGCAAACCGATTTTTTCATTTTTAAATACAAAATCAGGTTTACTATTTGTTTAATATAGAAATGAAACTTTTAATAGATAATAACTTTATAAACCGTTATAAGTTAATAGTTATTTAAAAATAAAACTAACAAATATTTTAAAGTTTTGGATCAGTATTTCAATAAAATATATAATTAGTCTGTATTTTAATGCATGTTTATACAAGAAAGAAATAAGTTTAAAAAAACAATAAAAACTATTTATTAAAACAATTATTAATATATATATATATACAACGAACCCTAGAAGTGATTTCTATTTAGTTGATTTTAAACACTTTCAATTACACTATAAATAAGTTTTCAACATCAAATTTTAAAAAAATAGTAAATATAACCAACCCTGGTCAGAGATTTGTCTTTTTCGTTTTCAATTTTGTTTCTGAACTCCTGAAAAGCCGAATCCAGTTGTCTTCTGTAACTGTCTCTTTCTTTACAAGCTGATGAAAGTTTTACCTGAAATAAGTAATAAAATTAGTACAATTACAACATGTAATTCACTATCTAATAATACATACATATTTATACACTACATTACTACATGTATAGACAAAATGAAAGCTTTACCTTAAAAAAAACATATTTAAAAACTTAATATATATTGATGTATTTATATTTATAGGTAGAATATGCAAAAATAACATAATAACATAATTAAAGTGTTTATATTTAACTACACAATTTATAATTTATAACTATCTCGTTCTTTACAAGCAGATGATAGTTTTACCTGAAATAAGTAATAAAATTAACACATTTTAACATTTAATTTATTACATAATATATATATAACATTATACATGTATAGACAAAATACTCTTAAACTATCTCTTTCTTTACAAGCATATGAAAGCTTTACCTATAAATTACAACAATAGAAATAATAAGTTATAAATAACTTATTAAAAAAAATCAAACATACTTCCAAATTGGTAATTATTTCGTCTTTTTCAAACAGTTCCTTCTCTCCGTACTTGACCTTGTTGTTTTTATCCTGCAGCTCGCAACTGACCAATTGCAGTTGAGCGTCCAATGCCCGCTTCTCATTGGTCAGTTGCGACAACTTCAAGTTGGTTTGCTGTGTCTCGTCCAGATCGTCCTCTACCTGTTTCAATTTAGGGGATTTTATTTTTGGTATTGCGCTGAACTATGATAAGATACTTGTATATTTTATAAAAGTTTATCGTAAGATGTGATATTTGAAAAATTCTTTTAATGAGTAGTATTTAATTGATAAAATGTCATAAGTAATTTTTTGTGTGGATTTAAACCAGTTTTAATTTGCAAAATTTAAGTTATATTGTTTATTAATTACTTTATAATGGTTTGATCATTTTTGGGGCTTAACTGTTTTTGAGTTGATTTTTAATTGTGAGATCACCAAAATATGAAAAATATATTAAAAAAAGCCTCACTCTATTTGTTGAAATTTATTTTAACTAATTTATGATATTGCTTTTATAATAATAAATCATAAGACTACTATTAAACTTTTTTTATACTTTTAAATACATTTGAAAACTAACTTTATTAGTAAGTGTATCAATTAATGTACTTGTTTGATATTCTTATAAAACTTACCTTGTTAGTCAAAGTATCAATTAGTCTATTCTTTTCCAAATTTTTTTCTTCATATAACTGTAGTCTGTCTTCAGCGTCGCGAAGTTTCAATTCTGTTTCCTGTAAAATTTTTACTCAACTTAAAAAAAAAATTTTTTTAGTTCTTTTTTCGTTAGTATTAAGTCCATGTATATTGATAACAATTACTTTTAATATTCGAAACAACGGTTGTTACTGTTGTAATTCTTCAAGAATTTCGTATGTATTATATTATTAACGAATAAAATCAATTAATATTAATTTACTTTTAATATCTGAGGTAGAGGTTGTAGCTGCTGTAATTTTTCAAGCATCTCGTTTTTAACTCTCTCGATTTCATCAGAACCTTCCTCTCTCATTCTCTGTGAACTTCTCTCTAGCCTCTCAAGTGATCTCATAACCTGTAAATACGAGAGAAGTAATAAAAAGAAGAGAAGTAGTAAAATGAGATAAGTTATAAAAATTATGAAATAAACTATTTCATCTCTCATTCTGTGCAAACTTCTCTCAAGTATTTCAAGTGATCTCATGACCTGAAGAATGTTCAAAATAAAATAGAAGAAATGTGTTTAACTTTGTTGTATAAAGTTTAAATTTATAGTATTTTGTATTTAAAATTTTCTGTGAACTTCTTACTAATCTCTTAAGTGACCTCATTACCTGTTAATTTGAAAGAATGTTTAAAAATGAGATATTTACTTAATATTAGAGAAGTAGTAATTATGAGAGAAGTTATTTCCTCTCTCATTATCTATAAACTTCTTTCCAATCTGTCGAGTAATCAAATATGAGAGAATATAAAATTAAAACGAAAGAAGCAAATTTAGACTTTAAAGAAATTTTGAAAAGCGTTTTATTTTCCTGCGTCAGGTTTGTGTAAAGTGTTCTTAGACCAAAATTTGCCAGCTTTGGGAAGTTTTTATGAAAAGGATACAACACTGATTTTCCGCTAAAAGTGGGTTATATGGACGCTTGTGGGAGCCTACCAGAGAGTTATCCTACAACCATAAAACAAATATAACTTGAAAAACTTATAAATTTAGCATTTACTTGTTCGAGTTCCAGTTTATTTTTGATGAGCTCGTCTTCATTGTCTTTACACTCGATATTTTTTCTTCTCAACTCTTGTTTTATTTCTTCTAATTCCAGTTTGGTGTTTTTGAGTTCCTCAGAGTCCGAACTTGCCCTGTCCTTTTCTGCTTTCAATCTGAAAAAAAATAATAATAACATTTCAGTATAAAATTTAATTAAATCTGAATAAAAGAACCAACCTGATAATAAAGTTAAATTTATTTTTAATTATAAGCTTTTAAAAGTATTACGTGTCAATACTATTATAAGTCAGTACTGGGCGGACATGTTTTTATTGAGTAGATTTATTCTTATAAAACTCTCTACTTTTCATGTTAGAAAACAATAAATGTAAAAAAAAGTCATTTTGTATTTTACACCTGTGAATAACTTTAATAAGAATTAATAGTACCAATAAGTACATTTATATTTTTATGCTGTTGAGAAAAAATATTTTTATAGAAAAAGTTGTTTTACTTAAATTTAAAAATAATAAAACTCAAACTCACAATTTGATTTGATGATTTAGTTCGTTTATTTTGTTTTCATCTATTTGTTTATTTGCGATTGAGTTTATTTGTATTTCGTTTAATTTTTTACTAGTTTCATCGAACTTATCTTCTAGTTTTATTTTGTCTTCGCAAGCGTGTTTATATCTGGAATAATGTTTTTATAAGAAATCATATAAAAGTTCTGCATTCAAGTTTTTTTCAACTACATTCTTTATCAATTTTTAACTGCTTTTAGTATACTTGCTTAATTATTTGTAATTATTGTAAACCATTGAAACTATGTCTTGTTGCATGATAACTTTTTAATAAAAACTAATGTTAACGTTTAACACATTACTTAAATTAAAAACATAAAAGACTTAACAAAGATTTAACAAATTGACAAAATATAATAACTTAACAAAATAAATTATATAACTTAACAAAGTATAGTAATTTTACAAACTTCGTAAAACTTATTTAAATCATCTTAAATAATATTTTTAAATTTCAACATTTAACTTTGAATTCAAAAAAGAGACAAACTTTTCTTGTAACACTTTTATTTCGCTGATATTTTCTTGGTACACTTTTTCTTTCTCTGCCATTTTGCACCTTTAAAATAAACATGTTTAGTTTAACATATCTAAATTATTAAACTAACAAGACTACAAGTTGTATTTAATATTGTTACTCACATTATAATAAGTTGTGTTTGAAGATCTTATCAAGGCAAAAAAAATAAGAAATGTAAGCTTTGTATAAACATACATATTAAGAAAGCCAGGGTTTAAGGGCATAGGGGGTCTAGCATTTGTTTTTTAATAACATTGGCTTTTATATGAATGCTTTAAGTACAACCTACAAGCAAGTTTTTGTATATTAATATTAAATTATTAAATAATAAGATATTGTAACTTTTGTAGAAAGTTTCCGATACAAACGTATGGACCGCAAATTTTTTGGAGTCAATTTTCTTGAGATTTTAAAAATAACTAAAATTTTTCTTTTCTTCATTTTTTAACCTAGAGACCACAAACTATCAGGAAATGTTTCTTTTATAGTTTAGAAGACTTTAAGCGTTGCAACTTTATAATATTAAAAAAGATTACTACATTCAATCTTTTTTCAAATTTAGTAGTGAACTTTCTGTGAAGTTTTCAAAGATTTTTTTAATATGAAGGAGAGTATATACTTTTTCGCGTTTAAGGTTTGCGCTTTTGATTGGGAACCTATTCAGGCCACCGGTGTTGTTCGCTTATATCTAAAAAAATACTTTAAACTTTTTTAAGCAGTTAAAAATGTCTGATAGCTTAGATAAAAGTTTATAAAATAAGATAGACTTGCAAAAGTCAAAGTGGAACACTATGCTCTTAACCGAATTTAATTTGAAAATGTATCTCATGATACACAACAAATTAAACAGTATACTAACTCGCTAAAAGTTATCAAAACATAAATTTACAAATCTATGTCATAGGGGATACAAGATTTGTTTTAGAAAAAATTAACATTAACATTTTCATGAAGGCTTCAAGTATAAATGAAAGTCGCATTTCGATATTACATAAAAAGTAAAATAAAACAACAGGTTTAAAAAGTACTAGTAGTTTAAACTGACTAAAATAATTTTTATTATATACCAGACTACTGCACACTGAAAACATTTTCCTCTATATTTCTAACTCTGTATTTTTAATGGTACTAATATATACAAATTTAACATTTTTATACCATCAGCTATACAAAATTTCCTCAATTTTTTCAACCATGTCCCAGCTCATCCTACTCATTATACAACTAATCAAAATATTTTATAAACACTCATACTACACAGTTTTCTTTAACTTTTTCAACACTGTTCCTACTGATTACACTGTTAGTAGATATTTATTCTATATTACCTCATACTACACTATTTTTTTCAGCTTTTTCAACCCTGTTCCTACAAGAACCAAATGTTTATTTTATACTAATCATGTCATACTACACAATTTCTCTATTTTTTTTTTCATTTCCTACTGATATTCTACTGATACTTGCAACACATACTTAAATATAAGGATAACTAATAGTAATATATTATTAGTTATCAATTAAACTTACAAACCTCATGCTACAAAGTTGTTACTGCTGATACTTGCTAAATATAATACTAATAGAATAAATATCTAATATTTTCATATACCTCATACTGCACAGTTTCTCCTCAATCTTCTCAACTCTGTTCCGGCTGATCCTCGCCGCTTTTTTAACTTCTTCCTTCTCTTTGCTGATCTTCTCTCTCTCCATCTTCATCTTCCTAGTTTGATCCTTTGCTTCCTCTTGCAACCCCGCCGTATTGTCTTCGATTTTCTATGAAAAAATTAAAACTGTTACTCTTTTTTGAATATTTAATCTAATTATATCCATATAATTTATTTAAAAAATAACTATTATTTGAATATCCAGTCTACTTATTTCAACTTAAAATATATACATTTACCCTGATCTGAATATGCAGCCGACTTATTTCCATACCAAGTATTAATTGTATATGTAATCTATTTATTTCCATATCAAGCATTTTCTTACTCTTGTTTGATTATTTAATCTTCTTAATTTAACAAAAATTAATTAAACTTACCCTGATCTGAATATGCAGTCTACTTATCTCCATGTCTCGACTTCTCAATTCTCTTTGCAAATGAGCTCTTGTTGTTTCTATTGATTTGTTCAATTCATTCAAAGAGTGCAAATTTCGTTTGTTTTCTTCTACCTGTAAAATTTTTTGTGATTTCAATAAATTAAGACTATATAAGGTTGCAAAAACTTTTAAAAATAGTTTAACAGTTAGACTGAATTTAAGAAGAACCATAAAACTAAAGTTTAAAATAAGGTTACTGTTCAGGTTCTAAGGTACTTTGATTAGATTTTGATTTAGAAGCGGTAATCAGTTAAACACTGATGGCTATTCATGCTAAATTGTCATTAATGACAAAAAATTGTAAAACTTAATTGCTTTATTTCGATTTTCAAATATTCATTTTGGTTGATATTTTAACTAAATTCGGGCAGTTATAATTCAAAATAAACAAGAAAGATAATTTAGATTTAACAAATATTGTAGAACTATCTCACCTCTGCTAAGAGCCTATCAAGATAAACATTTTTTTCTTCAAGTTCAGTTCTCATTCTAATCATGGAAGCTTCAACAGTTGTCAGTTGATCTCTGTATCCGTTCTTATCATTTTCGAGTCGATTTATGTTGGATTTGTCCTGAATAAAAGTATTTTTATTATGTTATTATTTTTAATATATTAGTTAAACAGTTGTCAGTTGATCTCTATACCCGTTTTTGTCATTTTCGAATCGGTTTATGTTGGATTTGTCCTAAAAAAAAGTATTTTATTTAATTTTTAACATGTTAAAATTTATGTTTGTTTTTAATTAATCTCTATACCCGTTCTTATCATTTTCAAGTCGATTTATGATTGATTTATCCTGAATAAAAAACAAGTTTAATTATTACATTCATTTTATTTTATTGAATGATCTCCAAAACCACTTTTGTCATTTTCAAGCCAATATACTATAACTTATGTATGTTTAAGTACTAACATAATAATGCTGCTAATAAACAAGCTAACTTTATAAAGTGATTGTTATTGCTATTTCAGATCTTTTTTATTATGAAATAATAATAATATATTCTTTATATGTTTTGGATTAAAAAAAGAAAAATATTTTTATAATTTTATTTTGCATAGTAAAGTTTTGGAAGAATAAATATAACATGTTTATAAAAAAAAAACTTTATAATGTGATTGTAATTAAATTCTCAAATGCCTTTTATTTAAACATATAGAAAAATAATATTCATACTTATAATAAACAAACTTTATAATGTGATTGTAATTGAATTCTTAAATGTTTGTTAGTTCTGTCATAATCTGACATTTTATCTTGTAACAATCTTTTAGTTTTTTCCATTATTTCCAAATCCAAATCAAATCTCAATTTTGCTTCGTCCGAATCGTTTTTGTTCTGAATAAATCAAATTTTTGTTGTTGCTTTAAATTGTTCATTCTTTTTTATGGAAACAAAATAAATTCAATTTAAAGGTTTATAAAACTTTGTAAAACATACCTAATGTAAAATTTTAGTTTTTCATGCGAATCATTTGTATTGTTGTTTATTAAATTAAACTTATTTTTCGTAGTAAATATCCTCAATAACTTTTTATTAATAAGTGCATGTCATAAAAGTACTAATTAAGAATACTTTGAGTAAAACATTTTAGTGAAAATTTTAAGTATAAAAAAAGATCATCAAGTTAAAATTGTCAACATTAAAGTATAAAACTGTCTTGAACGCACTATAACATGTACAAGTACTTAAGTTTTGTATATAAAGTGAAGAATAAGTTTTATTATCTATTAAAGTTGTAACAAACTATTTGCCTTTTACTAATAGTTTGTAGTTATTATAATAAGTAAGTAGTTAAAAGTTGTAAGATATTAAAACTTGTTTATTTTTGGAGCTACCATTCATCATTTTGACATAAATTTACACTATGAAATCTTAAAGCAAATAATAAAAACTTTAAAGTTGTTTGTTTTAGAAATGAATAACAACTTTTATACTTATTGTAAAAGTCACTTAAAGAGATGTCGTTATCATTTTATTACATTAAACAAACTTTAAAAGTTACTTCAAAGTAAATTAAAAATATCAGCATTTGTTTTATTTTGTTGTAAAAATATAAATATTAAGCTAAAACTAAAAAAATAGTCGTACATAAATACTAAGCTACTGATGTATAAAAACAATTTTTAGTATCAGTTTTATAGCAAAACTAATAAATACAAGTAAAATAAATTAACTTAAAAATTTTAACACAACAAAAAAAAAACTTTAACTTTATTAAAAAAGTCTTGAGGTCGTTTTTAATTAATTTCTGACAATTTTTATAAAAGTATGGTACAAGTCATAATAATTAAAAACAAATTCAAGTTACAGGCAAAAATAACACCGTTACAAACGATACGTATGTAAACTAAGGTTAACAAAAGACTTTTTGTGTTTTAAAACAACATTATTATCAGTAGAAAAATACCTCTAATAAGCTACGTTGAACAGATGCTTTATTTATTGTAAAAATTTTAATGTTTGTATAAACAATTTTAACCACGGAAAAATGTTAAATAAAAATAAAATAAATGGGATACTAAAAAAAGTTTTTTCTGTAATGAAGAGAAATGTATACTTTTTAGATAAATTATATTTAGTTATAAAAATATATAAAATAGTAATTGTTTAGTATCAGATTAGTTGGAATATTATACTGTAAATATTCAATTGAATTTTATGTAAAGGAACATTTAGTAAATACAAATGAAATTTTAAAACTATTATTACTGTTATAAACTAGCTTTAGCTGTTTTTAAAATGAAATTCTTAATAAGTAAATCTTTTTAAGATAACATCAACATATATTTTTAGAAATACTAGATTTATAGTCTATTAATAACTGTTATACGAATAAACTAAGGAATATTACCTCAACAAGTAACTAATACTACTACTTTTCAAAGCTATTAAGCTTAAAAAAAACAACTTTAAATGCAATTTAATTTAAAAACTTTACAGTTTGTAACCTATAAACAGAGTTTTATAATGTTGTGACTTAATAAATATTTTTCAACTTGTAAATACAATAGTTCATCAAAATGTATATCAAAATTATTTTACATAGTGAGTACTATTATAATATCAACAGTAAAGTATTGTTGTATGTAGTATTGTTGTATGTAGTTAGTTTAACTTCTTTTATAAAAAACTACAACTTACAGTTTGTATTCTGCTTATGACATCACAATAAGAAGTCATCAGTTTCGATATTTCCATTCCATTGACTTCGGCTTCAACTAGATTGTGGAGAAGGTTTTCCTGTGGTGTTGGACTGATTCGATTTGATGATGTTTTCAGTCGCCTGAAAGAATTAAGGAAATAAGAAACTGATGTAGTTTAAATTCATATATTTCAAAATTTATATTGATCACAATTCCGATAGAACTGTTTCTCAATAAAATACAAAGAAACTACATAACAAAAATTTTTATTTTCAGCCGTCTGAAAAAATGAATTACTAACAAGTAATTTAAATAAATATAGTTCAAAACTTATAATGCTTGCAATTCAATAGAACTGCTTATCAATCAAATAAAATTACATAACAAAAATTTTCATGTATTTTTATTTAACTTACAATTGAAAAAACTGCTTATAAATAAAATTTTTTTTTTTACATACAATTTAATAAAACTACGACTTAAATTTAACTTTAATTTTCTCAATTTAAATTATAACTTACAGTTCATTATAACTACTTCTTAACTTTTATTTTTATAATGTTTTTTACTAACAACTCATAAAAACTGTTCCTTAATTTTTATCTCCTTACTTTTTAGTTATTTTTATAGTTTGTTTTAGTTACAACTCATTAAAACTGACTTTCTATTTATCATTTTATTTATACTGATCATTAGTTTTATATTTTTTTTTACTTACAATTCATTAAAACTACTCCTTAGTTTTTCATTTTCTTCTTCGCTTTTATTTCTTTCTTTCATCACTTCAATTAATTTTTGTTCTTTTTCTTCAACCGCCTGTAATAAAATCTTTGTATAGAGTATGTATACAGAAAAGTGTTTGATTTTGCTAATTTATATTCACTACTTTTAATTGTACTTTTAAAAGTGTGATACTATAGTTTCTTTAAAAAATAGATTATTCTTATAAATAGAATCTAAACAAAACTTTATGTTTTATTTCACAAAAAAAACACTACAAATTATGCTCAATGGCTGTATTTCTTCTACAAAGTCATATTTTAAGCTACAAACTTTTTATATTTACAAAGCAAAGTAAAGCAAGTTTAGCTAACATTAACATAAGAAAATGATTGTGCTATTTTGAAAAATGAAGTGAACTAAAGGTATTGATATTGACTTTAAAATTTGTTTATTAGATGACAAAATATTTATAACAAAAAGATTAAACTCAAACATTATTACATTCATAATTAAACAGCATTTATGTTATTATACAAAACATTCATTAAAGTCAATCTACAAAAATATTAAAAGTTTAATTTAGTTTTTAACTTACACTTTTAAGAGCTTCTATTTCAGTGTCTTTTTCTTGAATTTCTTGGACACTTTTATTTATTTCACTCTGCACACCGTGATAAAAATGAATAAACAAAAAACTAAATGAAAATGATAAAATATTTTTTAGTAGAAATAAAAGTTATCTTGTTTAAACTACAAATCATACTTGATGAAAATACATTTTGAAAACATTGTTTTTAATGTTGTTATTCTTTAGGAACAAAAAATCACAAAATGTTGTTTAAAATGTGTTCTGATCTAAGAAAAGCATTAAGCTGCTAAAACTACATGATATACTATACAGTTGCCTCTAAGCCTTAAAGTCTAAGGCAATGAAACTTTAAAGAACTTTAAAACCAGGCCATTAAAAATAATTTCTTAAATCTGGAGGTTACAAGTTTTTCTTTTTTAACTTTATTTGCCAAGACTAAATTTTCCACAACCGTAAAAAACTACCATTAATTACATCTAAGACCTTTTATTGCTCTTCATCATCAACTCCAAAATACCTAGTATAATTCTCAAATAATGGCTTTATGGCACTACTCACACCCCCCCCCCCCCCTTTGGCCCCCTTTGCTGATTATGGTCCCATATTTTTCTGTAAATTAAAGAAACCCAAGGGTACCAAATTTCCCACTTTGGGATTAAAGGATGTAAAATTATTGTTTGAATGTTTTATAAGTTTGTTTAAAACATGGTTTCTCTTCTAAAAAAGACTTGAGGTGTTTCAAAACTACATGGCATACCAAAATAAGTACAAAGTATAGTTTTTATAATGGTTCAAACCTGTTTTTTCTGCATACCAAAACTGCCAAGTAGCAAACTTTAAAGTAAATTAAAGTAATTTAAATTTACTTACAGATCTGATTTTAAAATGTGGCAACCTGGGTTATCATATGTTCAATGATTTCAAAACAAAATATCATGTAATGTTTTTTAAAATAATTTGTGATCAAAATAAGCTTTATGTGTCCAAAACTACATGATATACTAAAAAGTGTAGAAAATTGTTGACACCTGGTTTTGAAGCAAGGCAACTTGAGTGATGAGATCTTCAATCTTGTTTTCATACTCATCCAATTTTTCATTTACTTCTTCTTCTACCTTATTGCTCTTCCTCAGCGAATTGGCTGCTGATGGGTAAGGAGCTATTGTGGATGATTGTGGT
Source organism: Thalia democratica (assembly GCF_965202585.1). NCBI lineage: Eukaryota > Metazoa > Chordata > Thaliacea > Salpida > Salpidae > Thalia > Thalia democratica. Next base: position 9,824 of record NW_028140022.1, on the reverse strand, counting down.
TGCTGGAATTTTTTAATAAATTAATTAACTCTAGTATTTAAGAATACTTGTAAAATTATAATTAGAGCATAGTTTATTAATTATATTAATATTTGGAATAAAATTAATTTGCAGCAGATGGCTACAAAGCTATTGTAGATGAATGAAATTGCTAAAAAATTTTAATAATTTTATTTCTATTTAATACTTTACTTCAATTAGAAAACAAAAACTTAAAGCAAGTGTTATCATATAATAGTCAAAAACTGGGATTTCTGGAGAAAAAAGTTAGAGGAAATAAAGTTTTTTATTGTATTTTATATAAAAATAAGTAAAAAGCTTATTCTCAATTATGTTTTAAATTTGATTTTAAAGATTTTTAAGATATACTACCCATTAAATCAACAAAAATAAACTTTTACTTCAAGAGTAAAACATTTCAGCATTTATGTAAGTAAACAAAATACATTTTAGGCTAGTTTAGCTAACCATTTTTTTATAAATTATTATATTATCAAAAAACATAAATATATTAACTGGCATGTAAGTTTCTCAAGAGAACTTAGTAGGTTAAAATTCAAGTAAAAACTTGAGGCAGTTTTCAGGCTCTTTAGAGGTAGTCTAAAAAATTTTTTCACATACCAATATGAAACAATTTTTGAAATAAAACTTACAATTACTTTAAATAAACACACTTTTTAGTGTATGTATGTTTATTTTTACACCAATATTACACCTTTTAGGTACTTTTTATATTAAATTTTAATTTACACAACTACTATAAATAAAATACAAAATAAATTAGGGGTAGGGAGTACAGCACATTTTTTTGGTCATGTTGTAAAATCCATATGAGGAGTCTTGATTTGGATGTGTTTTGGTATCATTAAGAAGAATTAAAAAAAAAAATTAAAAAAATTCCTAAATAACAAAAATGCACCCCAAAAAACTGATCTGGACCCCAAAAGTCACATAATTTTTGATTTTTTGACTTAAATAGTAATAAAGTCATTCGTACACGTCCTAGACTTATATTTTATATCTTAAATTAAAGCTAATAATTATAGGCATACTTTTAATGACATTTCAACTGCTTTTGGAATATTATGACGTAATAATCACACAAAATATGTAAATTTTATCTGTAAAATGGTACGTTTTGAAAAATTAAGAAGCATAGCTGGTTGTCTAATCTAATTAAAACAAAATATTTTAAAATAAAACTTTGTAGATATACTTACTTACCTTTAAAATTTAGGTGATGTTGTATGTATATTAATGGGATATTTGATTTCATAATTCATTTAGCTATAAGTATTTAAAATAACCTAAGAATGTTATTCAATTTGCATTACAACAACATAACGTAATACAAAAAAGTTATAATTTATTATAGGCAACATAATGTTGTATCGCATTAAACATTAAGTTAATGATTGCAAAATAAATAGAGACTAGTATAATAAAGAAATAAAAAACATTGCATAATAAAACGAACATTGCACTGTATCATTTAGTATTAACACTTAAGATTACTGCAAAATGACTGATACTTTTGAAAATACTAGTATAAAATAACTGTCAAATGATTGATAAAAATCTAACTGACTATATGTACATAATACTCATAAAAATACATAAAAACTACTTTTTAACTTAATGTAAAAGACATCTGTTCTACTATTAAATCTATTTGGACATGGTTTCTCAGTGAAAAAGTAATAGATCTTTCATTAGAAACATCCCATTCCCCATCCCAATAAATGCAAGTTTAGCAAATCACGTTTAGGTGGGTGTTTCCACTTCGAATTTCTTCTGTCTTGAACTCTAATGAGGTAGTCCATCTTATAAGTCCCATCATCATTTTTACCTTCACACAAAGCAATATACCATGTGTCTGATGACCCTTCACTAATTAATGTGACATAAAAATTCCCTTCCATAATATCTCCATTTTTTTCTTTCTGTATATTGGGGGAAGAACCCCCTACAATTAATAATGCATTAGTGTTTGTTGGTAAAGAACATTGAGGGCACTCATCATCTTCTGCAACAAGAGCACATAAGTTTAGAAGTCTTTCTTGGTGAGTATTACCACTAACTTTAAAAAGTTCTGGATTGTATAACACTTCAGATTTGTGAGACTCTCTAAAGTAAATTAACTCATTACGAACAATAACTTCATTTTGATCAGGATGAGATTTTAAAATAGAACACGCTCACTACACAACTTTGACACAGTTTGAGACGTTTCTGCACATATTGATCCCTTTTTTTCCCTTTTTCAATTTTTTCCTTTATCTGTTTGAGCTTTAAATTTTTTTGATCTGCTACCCACCTTTGCTCCATCTCATTCAGAAATTGAACAACTTTATTATATTTTTTTCATGTTTAGTTTGAAAAGAATCAGATATAAGTAATGTACAGTCATTTCTTATCCCTTTTTCTGTGAATCGTTGGTTCCTAAACTTTGCCACTGCTGCTCGCCTTCCAAAACCAGCAAGGTGTCTTTCAGATTCCAAGTTGTTTGTTGGGAGTCCAACCAGTTCTTCATTACTAACCAACTAATTTTAATAAATTTACATGTAGTTCTTTTAATATATGTCTAATTCTTTTACTTTTACTCAGGTGCTCTCAATAAACATAAAATCTAAAAGTGGTTTAGAGTGTTTTTTATATCTTTATAAAGATACAATTGAAATGACCTAGTAATATCTTTCTGGTTGATTGAATTCAGAATTCGTCATTCAAAATCATAGAAACTTAAAGTAAAACCAGCAGAAGAATTTGCTTTTTATAATAGAAAAAATTCCAATTTACAGACAAAATTTGCATATTTTGTGTAATTATGACGTCATAATATACCAAAAGTAGTTGAAATGTCATTAAAAGTATGTCTATAATTATTATCTTTCATTTAAGATATAATATATAAGTCTAGGACATATATGAGTGACTTTATTACTATTTAAGTCAAAAAATCAAAAATTATGTGATTTTTGGGGTCCAGATCAGTTTTTTGGGGTGCATTTTTGTTTTTTAGGAATTTTTTGAAATTTTTTTTTTAATTTTTCTTAATTAGACCAAAACACATCCAAATCAAGACTCCTCATGTGTCTAGCAAACATCACCCAAGTACTCCCTACCCCTAAATAAATAAATAAATTGTGTCAATAAACTATATTGTTTTTATTAAGGCCATAGGGGGGGGTCCACTTTGTTTTTTACAACTTGATCTTATTTTGTAGAATTTAATTTGAGCTATCAGACACTTTTAACTGCTTAAAAAAACTCAAAGTAACTTTTGAGATATAAGCGATCAAAGAAAGGGCGTTCAATACGTTCCTTATGGAAGGCGAAAACTAAAAATGCGAAAAAAGACTATTTCACTAAAAATCTATCTCCTCCTTCATTTTTTGAGTAATCTTTCTCAAATTTTCACAGAATGTGTATCATTAAATTTTAAAGAGATCTATTGTAAGAAATTTTTTCATTTTGAGTAAAAAAAAAATTATTGTCAAAAAACTACCCTTTTTTTTAGTTTTTTGTGGATATAATTTTTATTTTTCAAAATTTCAAAAATTCCAACAGTACGATTCTTCAAAATATTAAAAGGAACATTTCCTGAAAATTTGAAGTCTCTAGGTCAAAAAATGAAGGAGGAGATAGGTTTTTAGTGAATTTTAAAATTTCCGAGAAAATTGACCCCAAAAAATTTGCGGTTCATACGTTTATATTGGAAAATTTTTACAAAAAGTTAAATATCTCAAAAGTTAAATGATATTTTTGAATTCTATAAAAACTGGCTTATAGTTTGTACTTTAAGCTTTCATATAAAAGCCAAAGTTAATTTTAGTAAAAAAAAATGTTGGACCCCCCCCTATGGCCTTAATATGAATAAGGGCTACAAAGGATCCAATTTTTTTTCAAAAAACACATTAGGTCATACATATAAGCTTAAGTATAAAGTATTAGTCACTTTTTGAAGAAATTAAAATTTCAATTGACTTTTATGACATATCCGTTTTTGTAAAAAGTTTATATTATTAAACATAGACAGTATTTCTTTTACTTATTTAGTATTTAGCTTTTTGGGAAATTAAAATATAGCTTTCTAAAATCTTTCAATTGTTTATCAATTTTTTGAACTAAAGACCTTGAAGAACTTTAAGAATTTTAATTCACACAACTACAATAAAAAAGTTGTTGTCAATAATTTGTAATTCTTAAATGATTAATTTAACCTTACATGCATTTTTTTTTAATATATACTTTTCACTAATATGAATGTGGGCCACAAAGAACCAAAAATATTTTTCAATAATAAACATTGGGTCATACATAAAATCTTAAGTAGTTTTAGTTACTTTTTGAGAAAATTAAAATTTCAATTGACTGTTATGAGATAACCGTTTTTGTAAAAAGTTTTAATACTAAATATGGACAGTAATTTTTACATATCCAGCTTTTTAAGTTCTTTCAACTTTTTTATTTAAATAACTAAAGACCTTCCTTCAATTCCTACTATTGGAGTTGGAAAAACATCAATTTTTTGTTTGTTTAACAGAACTAACATGCAATTTATCTTTCAATTTGTTTCTGATACTCGTTCTACCGGGGGCAGGTATCCAAGGTTCAGTTATTTGTTTCTTTTTGCCCATTTATAGATTTATAAGTATTAAAACAAACTAAAAACTATTATTTAGTATAACTAAAAGTATTATCCAGTTCATAATTTAACAATCTTTATTTTACTAATAAACCAATGTTTAAATACCAATATAATTTATACTTTTAACAAAATTAGTGTCAATAATTTTAAATATAAATGTTTAATTATTTATACACGGATGGCACTCTTTGGAAAAAGTTTAGCTTGAATTAATTACAAAACTGAAAAAGAGTAGTAATAGTTAAAATCCGAAAAATATTTTTGTTATTTTAGCTTAAAAACTTATAATAAAAGCTTCAAAGAGAGTTGATATCAGTACTAAAGGAAATTAAAGTTGTAGTTTTTTTTTGCCTAGTACTCTTAGGAAACATTTGTCAAACATGAAATACATTCAAATATACTAGCCCGAAAACTAGTAAAAAATCATTTTTAGTTATCTTAAGTTATTCCGCTTAGGTTTTAGATACTTGGTTATTTAGCTAGTATTTTAAAATTGAAGAGTTGTTACAAAACAAAGAAACTAAATGAAGTTATTTAAAATGTGTAAAATGTTTTGAAAACTTACTATATCAGGTCATAGTACAATTCAAAAATGTGCCCTTATTGGCCTGACATTTTATAGACAAGTTTCAACTAAAATAAAAAGTAGATTTTTGAATAAATATATTTTCTTGATGGCCTAGAAGATAAAGCTAAGAAAATAAAATTACTCATCAACAGAATATAAAAACTATTTTGAATTCAGAATTTTTGTTTTAAAATTTTATGTTATTTTAACATTTTTGTTTGCCACTAATATGATTATAGATTTAAGATACAAAGATTCTGCCTTTTAAAATCAAACTTTATAATAAGTTAAAAACTAAGCAATTAGTGACTGTGTCATAATTAATTGACCAAATATGAAAAAAAATTAAAATATTTTTGTGATATTTTCTGCATTTTATGAAATATACATTTCATAGGAAGTCATAGATTAAGGTCATTGGAGGTCCAACTTCTTTCTTTTTTTCTAAATTAACAATGACTTTTATTTGAAGCTAAGCTACAAGACACTTTTTACTAAATTTAAAATTTATCATTTCATTTTTTTTTTAATATTTTACTTCAAATTTTAAACAATAAATAGTGGAAGGCAGATAAAAAACAAGTATGATCAAAAAAATAAAAAAATCAGTTTTGTTTATTTTATAGAAAAAAAAATTAATAAAAGAAATATATCATTGAAATGTAAATTTGTTCAAAATTGTTCAAAGATTACTCTTAAAAAGTTTTAAAACAAATGCTCAAAATTATAAGGAGGAAATATTCTTTTAGTAAAATGTCAAATTTATAAATTTTTAATTTGTGCATAAAATACTTATTCAACTCTTTAACTATGACCACTTATACATCAAAAATTACTTTGATTTTTTTTTAACAGTAAAAAAAGTTGATAACTTATTTTTTTAGGTATGATTCAAAAATGCTTGAAGGGAAATTTGTATATTTTTGCACTGGTAGTGACTTTTGCATGGGACAAGTTTATCACAGATTTAATTTTTTTTTTTCTTCTTTTTACTTATATTTTTTACTTACACTGTTACCACTAACCCTTGGTCGGTTAGTGACAACTGCATTGGTAAAGTAAACAAGTCAATGATGCAAAAATAACTTTTTGGTAAAAAGTGACACCTGTGCAAAACTGGCACTAGTGCAAAACTGTCACTTGTCCAAAATCAACATTCCATGCAAGAGTGATACGTGCTAAAGTATCTTTGTGCAAGACTGACCTATTGATTTTTATATAAAATTAATACTAACTTTACAAATGAAACTCCTATGGCCAATCAAATCAAATCAAAGGGAACCATATAAAAAGTAAAAAACAAAACAAATTAATAAAACCTTTTTTCTTTACAAAAAATGAATTCTTAGTTATCAACCCAAGTTAAGGGAATTAATTTTACTGAAAAAGCTTCATCTTATACAATCTTAAAAGTATTTGTTGATATATTTAAATGAAAAGTTTACAAGCAAAGCAAACTGTTATTTACATAAATTTGTGGGACATTAATTAAGGGTCCTAATAATTCCTTTGAAAAGATAAAGATTTATTTTCTATGGTAGAAATATAGTGTAATAATTATAAGTTCAACTATGCCTCTACAATTGTAAATGTTAAATAAGACAAGTAAGGTTAGTTTTACCAACTTATACAACTTTGGAAGATTGAAAATGTTTTGAAGTTAAACACAGTTGCCAACAATAAAAAATAAATAAAAATATACTTAAGAATATATATATATACATAAAAAAAATAACAGTGACATATTTATCACATACTTAAATAAATTTATCAAAAACATTTTATTAAAAAATAAAATCCTAAGTTAAAAATTGCATAAAAGTTAAACAATAATTTTTTGTTAAAAAACATCAGTCTCATAACCTACCCTTTGCAACAATAAACAAACATTACACTAAGCTAGAGTGTTATATTATGTATTATAAACTTAAATTGAGAAGTTGTTGGTTATCATTTATTTATGATATTGTCAAAATAAAGCAAACATCTTTTCTGTTAAACAAGTATTTTTCTCAATAGGATAAGTTACTAATCTCAATTCATAATTTTCAGTTAAAACCGCTTGTGTAGTATAGTAACAAAAATGCTAAATCCTGTTATTTAATTGGTTAGTTATTTATGACTAAAGTGTTTCTTAGTTAATTTTTTCCATGAACCAGGGCTGATGATATTTTGTTAGCAAAAAAAGTTAAACAAACAAGATAACTAATTACCTATACAAATGAAAATAAAAATTACTTGACTAGTTCTATCAAAATATTTCTGTAATAATAACTAAATTTTATTTTAGACAAGCATAAAAACAAATTAATAAAAATAGAATTTTTATGAACACTTTTAGTTACGATATCATCATTGAATGTACTTAAACTTACAACTTAAACATTTATTTATAAAACAAATAAGACTAATATAAAAAAAATACATAAAATTCTCTAAAATAAACTTATGTTAATTTTGTAAATCCTATCTAATGTTCAAAGAAAGTATTCTGTTAGAAAGTTATTCTTAGTTTACATCTAATTTTTAATGAGAGTAAAATTAAAACAAAGTTTTAAAAAAAATTTAAACTTAAAAAAAATCTAAAAAAGGTCTGAAAAACTCTTGTTTAATCTGTTGTATATAAAAAACAGCTAGAAATAATAGATATCAATTAGTGTTGTAGTTTTTCTTATCGAAATAAAACATATTAGAGAAGACTGTTTTTTTTAAACAAGTAGACATAAAAAGTTATAGTTTTTTTTAAGTTTTAATTGGTTTATTTAGTTTTTAAATGTTTTAATTGATTTGCCCTGGACAAGACGTTAAAAGGTATCCAAGTGGTGTGCGACTCGATAACCGAAAGGTTTTTTCGTGCACTAGGGCTTAGACCTAAACATTCTGAGGGTTTTTATTTGTCGTTCAATATTTGTTTAGTGTCTACCTACACTACAAAGAGATCGCAAATAGATGCTAAAATCTAGTAGTGACATTAGGTTAAAATGTTTTAAATACAAGTTTAAAAACTGTGTAACTGACCACCAGTTTTATTGCTGTTCCATTTTTTTGAACATCAAAAAATGTAAAACCAGTCAACCAGAAAGCAAGTTGATCTTATGAAGTGTTCACATTTATAATACAGAGCTAAAAAAACCAGCCACAAAGAGATTCTAATCAAGATATTACAGAAGTTGATACAAATCTGAACTAAATTATATATATGCTATTAATTGTAAATTTATCTTTCAAATAATGTTGATTACTAACATGACTAATTTTTTGATTTGAATTCAAAATAGTTAATTCTTAATTTAATCATGCACTCTGGTAATATATTCCTGTTAAATTTAATTCTTTTAATTTAGACTCTTGTGGCTAAATGACCTTTTGTGAAAAGTAACCCTCTGAGCAAAATTGTCATCGTGCAAAAGTGTCTTTTTGTGCATACTTGACCCTTTGTCCGAAATGTTTTCGTGCATACTTGACCCGTTCCCATAAAAATTATAAATATTGTAATAGCAGTTATGTTCTTGTCAAGACCTTAAGTTTTGTAAAAGTTCCTTTTTAGATTATGTTTATTGAACATAATTGAATTTTTGATTTTCATTCCAGTTAGTTAATCAGTCAGTTTTACATTGTTTTATTAAATTCCTAATACATTTAATTCTTTTGTAAAAGTTTTGACTTCAGTGTTTTCAAAAATTTGATATTTTTTTTTTATTTATTTGTTATGTTCTTTAAATATAGTATTATCATTAAAAGTCATGTTTAATTTTTATGAGTAGTATAGAATACCCTTTAGTATCATTTAGTTCTAAGTTAACTTTTTTTTCTGTGATTTTTAACGTGGTTGTACACTATAACCCTACATTGCATCCTCAAAGTAAAAAATCACAAGCTTTTTAAGTAACAGTTAACTAAGATCAATACAGTATTTTACCTAAACAATTTCTACTTGTACATATAACCTTTTTAATTCAGTACTTATCGCCTTTTTATCTGACATTCTTATGTGTCTGAAATTTTAAATTCATAGTGCATTTCAATTAACAGTAGATTCAGGAAAATTTCACAATTTAATTTTTAAGAAGCACTACTAACATTTGCTTTTTGCCCTTTTAAAAGCCCTTGAATTTTAACCAGAAATATAAAGGGAGTAAAAAAAACATCAAGCAATAAGGGGTCATATTAATGAAAATGCTGTAGGAAAATTAAATTGTAAACAAAAAAGGGTATTGTCCAGTGTACGTCCACAAAGTCACTTTAAAACTAACAAATTTTAAGTCCACAAAGCCAAAATAGAATCGACAGATTTTTAAGTCCAAAAATTAAAAATAGAACTGTCAAATTTTAAGTCCACAAGTCAAAAAAATTGACAAATTTCAAGTTATTAAAGTTAAATTAGAACTTAGAAGTTTTTAGTCAAAAAAATTAAATAGAACTGACAAAATATAAGATATGAGTTTTTTTTTATTACAAAAAATACATTTAAATTTGTATGTACTTCAATTCGTAAAAAGTCTTTAGACTCTGAAATAACTATTTTAATCTCATTTGCATATATTTTATAATGTACAAACTCAACAATATAGATCATCTAATATTTGGGTACTGTAACTTTAACAA
>NW_028140021.1:0-36847 GCF_965202585.1 Thalia democratica | reverse complement strand
CCTTCATTTTCACGGAATTTAATTCAAACTTAATTTTAAAAACACTAACAACTTGAAGAAGCAGATTTTTAAATTAAAAAAATAATTATTGTGAACACTTTTTAAACCAATTTTTATTGTTTGAAAAAACTTACAAGAAATTAAAAATTTGTTTCTAACAAATTTTTAGTAATTAATTTAAGGTTTGATTGAGTAAGTGTTTTAACTATTTCGGAAATAGAATTTTAATTAAATACTCTATTTTTGATTTTTCAGTTTGCCTCTTCCAAAAGGAACAAATTGAGCGTTATTAATTTTTACGGCTTATATCTCAAAATTACTTTGTTTTTTTCTTATAAATTCAATTGGTTATTTAGTTCTAATACAAAAAAGTATTTACCTTCTTCCATATGTCCTTTAACTTATATTTTAATTTTTAGGCAATAAGGAGTCAAACCACTCTTTTTTATTTATCAAAGGAATTTTTTAGATAAGTAGTAACTGAGCTATTTTGTAGTACATTATAAAATGTTATTATCTTAAAAACCATATATCCAGTATTATAAAAAGCTTTGTTTACAAATGTATGAAAAGATGTTCTACTATCAATTTTTCATAAGTTTGAAACCCATTAAATATAAACCTCTTACTTAGTTTTGAACTTCAAATGTTTAAGAAGTATCCATTAAATTTTTATTATCTAATTTTTTTCAATATTTAAAATTAAATTTAAGACTAAATTTGCTTATAGAAGCAATTAAAGAGTTAATACTTGTAAGATTCCTTAAAAATGTCAGATATATATATATATCTATATAGATATAAATAGAGAACTTGTATTTTTGTTTTTATTAAGAACCCCACTTAATTATCAAACTTTAATATCGTTTATCTTTAAAATAACGTTAAATTTTATTAGGCTGTAAAAGAATCAACTTCATTTCCTAACCTATAAAACATGATACTACAACAACAGACTTTCAGTGGCTTCTATAACTTTTTGAGTTAAACTGTAAAAATTTTTAAACCAAACAATTAAAGTGCTGTAATCAAATCTAATGACTCAATAATTATTTTTTTGGTAAATTGTTAGGGTGTTTTTAAAACTTACTTAAGTACTCTTCAAATCTTTAAAATTGAAAACCTTAGCTATAATTAACACTTCGAAAATAAGTTTGTAAATTTAAGATACTTAAATTGTTTGATTGTATTACCTCATTTCTAAAATTTCTTGAAGGCTCATGGGGTCCATATACAGAGGCTAGTATCTGAAATATTATGAATAATAATGAAAAAATTTATGGGGCAATGCCAAAAACAATTAAATATAGTTTTTTTAACAACTTAGTCATATTAAAATATTTGAGATAATAAATAATTTTCTTTAAGATAACTACTGAAATTAACATACATAGATATTTTATTTTCAAAACAATAAAAAATTTCTCTCTAGTTAAAATAGTATAAAAATGTAATAGAACAACTAGATTAAATGCTCAGCTCTAAATTCTATAATAACTTTTACCCACTTTAGTATTTCCTTGTTCAATATAAGCAGAGCCGTCTGCCTGTTTAAACACGCCCATATTACATCTGATTTTTCTCAGCTCGTTGGGCTTACGGCCGTCTATCCTGTACCCTTCTTCACTTAAAAGTTGCAATGACATTTTACTTAATATAGGGAAATATCTACGAAAACAGGAATCATAATACAACTATTTTAACAAAAAACAAACTTTATTTCCTATATTGATACTTTATTATACATACACAATTTCAATTAAAAAACAAAAATGAGACTACTGTAAAAGAACAAAAATGTTTATGAAAGTTCAACTGAAGCTAGTGCATTTCTGTACACAAAAATGTCCTGGAGTAGAGCAACAATGCAGAATGTTTCCAGTTGCTCTACAAATTTCTACAATGGGAATTTCCCTAATTAGCGGGCGTAGTTCTGGTAACCTCCGCGGCCTCCACCCCTCTGGAAAGCAGGTGCCCCGCGTCCCCCGCCTCTCAACTGGCTCTTGATCAGCGATCCCTTGCCCTTCATGGTCGCCTTGGCAATGCGCAGCATGGGGGCGTTCTTGAGCATGTCTGGGAGGATCATGAAGCAGATCTGGCTGCCCCTCAGGTAAATGCTGGACAGGTTGGCCTGCCTGCCGTCCCTGTACGTGGCGTGAACGTCCCTGAGCATGCTGTTCATGTTGTCCTCAGCTTCGACCAGCTTGCCGCGGTACACCTCCCCAGAGGACGTTTCCACGGTGACAATGTGGCCTTCGGCCTCGTGAAGAACTTTGACTGGGATTCCAATTGACATTTTGTTTTAGTGTTTATCTAAGCTGAACAAAAGGTTTAAATTGTGTTTAGTATTGACCTGTTTTACATGTTTCATATCACACTATTTACTTTAATATTATGTTAAAATTAACATACTGTATCAAGTTTAAAGAACTATACTTTTATTTTATTATTTTTACTTAACCACAGTGTACTCTTAAATTATAAATATATACATAGTGTTAAATATGTATGGAGTAATTATAAAGCATAAATTAGTTGAACATTAATAGTTTATGATAATAACAAAAACTAATTAAAAAACATCCCAAATTAAAAGAAAAGTTTAGCATATAAAACAAAAGTTTAGCCAATCTTAGTTTCAAGACAAAAATAAAAAAGACATTAATTTATTTATTTAACATAAAAAACAAACAAAACAATAAAACTCTAAATGTACTCACTTCTGATTACTTAATTTGAAATATCGATGCAAATAAAAACTACTTTAATTCACTCACAATAAAACAAAAACTTTATGTTTTACTCTTTAAATTAAATATGACAACATGCAAGTCAACATTTTTTGAATTTTAAAGTTAGTTTACTTTAAAAAATTAATGAACTATTCTGTTATGTACAGTACATTTATGTTCAAGTTAAAATGTTAAAAACTTTAGCTTCAATGTTTTAATCTTGTTAACAAAAATTAAATAAAAATTAACAGGGCTGCCAATCTTTATGGCAAAAAGTCAGCCTGAATGACCAAAAACTAGCTGAAGTTGGTGAAGCTGGCTGAGTTAAATATTTTATATACCAAAATAATCACAACGAGACTTCAAAAAATCACATTCTTAAAAAAACGGTTTAAGTGAAAAAACTAGCTTAAAACTTAGAAAATGTCAAAATTAATCAAAATTTATATAAAAACTTAAACAAACCTGAGTAAATCAGACCTTTTTATAAAGTAAACACTAGTCTTGAGTTTTCCAAAAAAAATTAGTAGAAAAAAACATTTTAAAAGCCATGTCTTGTTTTGCATTTATCGATGAAAGAAAAATTAAACTTTGTTCTATATACTTTTATAAAAATGTTGAAACCTTTTAGTATTTTTTATACACTTTATAAATTTAAAATCTTTGAAAAGTTATGTATAATTACATTATATATTATAAGCGTAATATATTTACCTTTAAGCTTTTTAACTAAAAAAATTTTTATTCAGTTGTGTTTTGCTTAAAAATTCATCAAAAAAAAAACATAATTAGTATAATCAGCTTAAAATTGTTATACAAGCTGTTATACAAGGATTCTTTTACCAAGACCTAAGCACAATTTTATGCAATTTTTGTTCTAAATAAACTCTATTTTTACAGTATGCAAAAACTAATTTTAATTTTTGGTTTAACTTAGTTGTTTGTAAATATATATATATAGAGTATTTATTGAACTGTGTTTAATATTTAAACCAATAAAAAAACCTTGTGTAGTATGTTTTTAGTCTTTTTTCCTAACTAAATATTTTACGGTTTTGTTAAACGATCTAATTTTGTTATCAGAATCATTTTTGTAATTGTCTTTGAAGTTTACATTTAAAAAAGAAATTTTAAAAATAAGTATAAATATGCAACTAAAAAAGCAAACTATTTAGTAAGCTTTAACTATTTGTTTTGTTTTAAAAAGTTGAATTAGAAATATAAACTTCGAGAAAGATAATTTACTTGTTAAAATATGTATGGACCCATATATATTATTTTGTAACTATATCTTTAAAAAACTCACTTGTTCGTAGTAATATTCAGAAGTACAGCAAAAAAGTTTGTTTAATACCGAAACGTAGTACTGGTTTATGTATATTAAAATCGAAACAAGACAAAACAGTTATGAAACAAAAAAATTAACAAAGTTAACAATTTAAGTCTGAAAGTTTTTTAGATGTTTAACAAATATTCAGTTTTATTTGATTAAACAAAATTGTTTAATAAAAAAAACACACTTATTTATTTGTTGGTAACAAAAAAATATCGACACTAGTAGTGAGTTTAACACTTTATGGTTTAATATTTTGCAGATTAAGATTTTGAATACAACTTATTTACTTACTTATACTTTATTATAAAGGTATTATTAAAGTAATTTTAAACAATCTTAACTTATTTTTTAATTTTAAACACATTAGTCTCATGTTCTATTTTTTGCAACGATAAGTATTTTTGGGCAAAAGCGAGTGTGTAACGTCATGTGTTATTTTACCTACCCAATTAAAAAATTTCGAATTTACCAAAACTAAATAAAAAAACAAACTATATTTCAAACAAAAAAAAAGTGTGTCACAAGCCTTTTAAGAACACTTCAAGGACAAAGTCTGAACAACTTAAACCACACAGTGTGGGAACATCATGAAGTTTAAATCCCCAATCAAGTTTTCACCGGCGCTACAACATAAAATCATAACAGCAATCAAACCACGTGATCATAGTACTCGTATCACAGACACCAGAGAGTAACATCAAGTACATTAACTTAAAATAACTATCTCAAAAAGAAAGTTACACAACTATCTTACATTAATAATACTAATGAAAAGTAGTAATTAAAGCTAAAGATTGTCAATTTTATACAGTTAAGTTATAAAATATTTTACATAAATAAAGTTCTGCAAAAGTAACATACAGAAAAATAAACTAAAAAACAATAATTATACAAGTAGGCATACTAACAATCCCACTTAAATTAGATCAAAACATATCAAAAAAGAAAAACTAGATAAACATAGATCGTTATAAATATTACATATACACAAAACTTGGAATTTTTAATTTTAATCGTCATAATAAAAACTTTTTGGCTGTAGTTAAACTCATCCTTTGTTAAGTTTTAGTTTTTCTGGAGCACTTGTCTACAACTTAGCTTTTAAATTCCTAAGGAAGTTTAGGCCAAGCCCTGTTCTGGGTCTTCCAACAACAAAGTTATAATTTTTAAATGTCTGATATTGTATGTATGAACCATATTAACTGGATTAAAGCGAATGCGGTCAACATATAACTTTATTAGAGTTTTTAGCATCAACTTACAAACTTGTAAATTAAAAAACCTTCATGAAGTTTCAGAACAACAGTTTTCAATAACAAGGAACTGGTTGAAGACAATGCAGGCTCACGACAAACATTCCTTACGATTTTCTTTTACATACTTACAACTTGTTTAATCAGTTTTGTAAAATTTGTATACATTATCAATTTGTAAATATCTGATAAAATTTGTAATCAGTTGTTAGACAACAATGTTTTAAAAGTAAATGTTTTTTTTTATAATAAAGAAATCGATAAATTCTTTTTGTAATACAATCATAACAATTTTTCTACTACTAATGTAATTATGCGATATAATGTGATCAACTACTAATTTTTCAATTACTGAAAGTACAAGTGTTTTTTTAACTTGATTAAGCAAAACATTTAAAACAAGGTTTTTATTCTAAATGTAAGTCACAGTACAGTATTTTTAGAAGTTAATTTTAGCTTTAATACATTTAACCTTTAATATTTTATCTTTAAACATTGTTTTTACACAGCTAAAAAGCGGGACACTTTCAAAATCCACCCACGATCAAAATCCACCCTGCAAAATCGAAAACCGCTTACCGATCAAGGGTAAGGGTTAGGGGTAACAGTTATAGTGAAAAATAAATAAATAAATTGCAGAAAACAGATAAAATTGATTTACAAATAAAGAAAATATATAAAAAAATTGGGTGGATTTCGAACGCGGGGGGATTTTGATAGTATATCCTAAAAAGCATACCATGTGTCAAGCAAATTTTTTTTTTTTTTGCATATGACATGATGTGTGAATAAGTTTTAGTTTTAGTTAAAAAACAACAGACCAAATTTAAAAAACAAACTGTTTTTAATAAACGTTTTTAAAAACTTCATGCTTAACAAAGTTATATTTTTTGTTGCTTCATATCGACGACACTATAAAGCTTTCGTTAATTTCGTAAGTTGAAAATAATATTTTAAACATTCGCTCATATAATACTTAAACTAATGTTGTGATATAAGTCTGTACCTTTTTTAATATTTTTAGCTGTATTTAGTTTTTACATTAACTTATAACTTTTTTAACCATAAAAGCCATTATTTGATAATTTGACTAAACAAGCAAAATATTTATTAACAAACAAAGCTTATATTCTTAAGGAGTTTTCGTATATGATATATTTATGAACTCTCCAACTTAGCTGAAAAAAAGTTAAACTTTATGGTTAATATTTCAACATATTTTATTTCTCAATTTGAAAGTATATCTGTGTCAGGCAAGTTTTTTTGCACATAACATCCTGTATAAATAAGTGGGTATTTTATACTCCAAACACAAAAGCTCAATTTTAAACAACAAGATTTTGATATTATTTTTTATTCTTTTTGTGCGACTATTTTTTACTCCTTTAACACTACAAGATTATAAAGATTCGAAAATTTATGCAATAACAATAACGAACACATACTTAAATAAAAAAAGAAATACTATATTGGTAAATTTTACTTATGCAATAAGTTATTTAAAAAAAACTATTTTAATAGTATTAGAATGGTTTATATTATATAAATCCTGGATATTTATAAAAAAATTCAGTGTTACTTTTTAATTACGGCAGCTTAAGTTTGTTAGCCTTCGAAGCCAACTGTTGTCTTTTAAATATAGTTTAGCAAAACATAAACAACAATTAAGTTTTTTAATTAAAAAACTCAAAATTTCAACCAAATTAAAGTTATATGATTACATTATATTTAAGTTATACAAAGTAAATTTAATTATAATAAAATAAAATGTACATAAACTTATGAAAATTTCTTTTTTTTTGTTTTTGACTTCAAAAGCTTAATGTACTTTTTTATTAAAACTATGTTTGATATTTTTAAGGACTACTATTTTGTTTATTGTAAAAAAAAATTTTGAAGATTAGTATTAAAGATTATTTAAAAGTACATGCAATTTAAGGTTATCATCGCAATAATTTACTACTGCTACAAATATTAAATCGGTAATTAAAATAAGTAAAGTTTCAATACTACTTTTAACCTAAAGTTTTAAAAGTCTTATTTAGTGCAAGTTTATTAGATTTTTGTGGCAATGTTCCTAAAAAGCTTTCTTTTTCTTAATAAAGCAATAACAATATTATGGCTTAATTGTATTTATTAAAAAAAAAAGTTCAATTGAAACTAATTCTGGTTATGCATTAAGGGTTTAAAGTTTTTTTCATTTCAACTAATTAAACAAAGTAGGGTGTAATATTTCATTTCTGCTCATATTTCATTTCATAAAAATGCAGTGTCCAGAAAAGATTTTACGTCAATTCAACTCAGATAAAATTTTCGAACGCTTAACTTTTAAACTTTCAACGTGTTTAGTTTATAACAAAAAAAATCTCATGTCAATATTTTTCACAGTTGTTACAGCGTGTCAAGTATTCTTTTTTTTTACTTTCTATTCAAAACAGCTCGCAGCAGCCGAACTGCACATATTTGAATTTTCTCGTTGGAAGTTCAGCGGTTGAGTACTTTCAGTTTGATATTGAAAAATACAAAGCTTTTCAGCTCGATATTGACAGAATGAAGTTAACAGTCGCTGTTGTTTTAATTGTTGTTTGTTTCACCGCTTTTTCGGAGGCGAAATGGAAAGATTCGTTTTCATCTGAACTTTTTAAAGATTTATAAAATTTAAAGAGCAACCAGGCAAATAAGGCATAAATAACTATAACGAGTTTCTAAAAATTAAAAAAATTCAATCTTCAAACAGTTTTGTCTGTTATTTAATGTTTAACTTAGATTACTAAAGTAAAGACTAAATTTAATTTAGCTTATTTTATACTTATAAATGATATTTGCTTTTAAATATTATAGTTTTTCAGATATCAAAAGCTATAAACATATTGATAATTGTTTTTTTAGAGATTTTATTGTTTCATAAAAAAGTATTCCGATGTTTTTAGTCCGATTGTATTTAATCTTTAAAACATTTTCTATGAATTACTAAAAAGTTTACTATAGTTTAACTTTTTGTTTTATTTTGTTCAATAAAAACAGATGAAAAAACAGCAAAGGAGATTACTGATGAACTTTTAAACTCGGAAGATTACAAAAACAACAGAGGTTGTTAGTTTATAAAAAAATTTTTTTCAACATATACAGTTAAATCATTATAAACTTACTTTGAAATAGTTGTGTATTACACCTTATAAGCTAGTGCAAACAAAGTTATACTTTGAAAAACTCAATTACATCAACCTACCATTGTTTTTATAAATTTGTATGCTAAATTTATCTTCTTACTGTTTATACATTGTTTATAAGGTGCATATTTTAACTCAAAAATGACAAAACGTTCTCTAAAGCGTCATCTTGCGCTGAAACAAATTAAAAAAAAACTTCATCAAATTGAAGCAACAAATTTTTGCAGGTCAAATGAGCGACGAAACTTCTATTGAAGGGTTTGTACAGAACTTGTACAACCGTTTGAAGAACTCGGTTTGTGCGCCCACTTTCAAATCGATGGCCAAGAGGATGATCGACACCAACAACTACAGTAACTACGAGAGGCTGAAGAACGCAGAAGGCTCAATCACAGATTGTCTTCAATAGGAACCACCTTTTAACTCTGGTGATCATTAGTATGAATTATTTTCTGATTATCATTTACAATAAATAACTGATATCTTTTCTATTGCTATGATGCAATTTATTCTTTGCTTTGATAACATACAACTTTTTTTATCATTTGCCTTTATCATTCAAAATAACCTAATATTTAATCTCTTTTCCAGAAAATGTATTATTATTTTCGCTGCAATTGTTGTTTTTATAACAAAACGTTAATTTAGCTGCACACGTCGACATTTATTTATAAACTTTTTTTAACATAGCTGATACAAATGCTAAGTTCTTTTCTTAACTTTTTTTGGTTTAAATTTAAAGTTACCCATTGTATTTCGTAATAAGTTTAATCTTTCTTTTTTTAAACATCTACAAACTTTAACTTTTTAAGTAAGATAAAAAAGAATAAATCAAACTAAAACTTTTGGCACAAAAACTGGGTATAAGTATTGGACCTATAAAGAAACCGTAGAAATTATTTATTTTGTGATAAAATAACGCCAATATCAACTGCATTGGACCTAAAAAATTGCGACCTTAAAGTTTTTAACTGGAAACTGTTTTACATGTGACAATTATCACACAAAAAATTCTGCACATTTTAAAACGATTTGGAAAAACTTTCATGGAGGCACTTTTTGGTTTTATGTAATTTTTTTCTATATTGTACAGCAACATGTGAATAATAACAAACATATGAACACTTTCATTTGATCTTCTTTGTCATCTTCTGTAAACTCTTTTAACAGAATCAATTACTCCTGTTCTTTTCAGCAGTTAAGCTTGCAAGCGGGTTTTCGCGATGCAGTCCTGACCAGCTCAATGCACAGCAGACCAAGAACACGAATTAAAGTAGTTGGTTGTTCCCCAGAGTATAAATATCTCTTACATGTATATAATCTAGAGTTTCTGATAAAAGCTAGTTACCTGTAAATAATTGACAAAGTAAACCACAAAAACACATCATTATCACAGAGCAGATCTTGTACAGTGAACTTTTTTTGTTTTCTTTTAAAGTGTTCAGAGTAGTACAAGCGTCTGTTAGATCTCGTATGCAACTTAACTATTATAACTAATAAACGGAAACCTTGTTTCAATAGCATAGAAAAAAAATTTTAATAAGTAGTTTCAGAAAAATTGCATTTTTTGTCGTAAATGAGCCAAAATGATATTACTATATTGGATAGTTCCTTTTTATTCGTGTGAAAATACTTCACTATTTAAGAAGTTTAAAAAAAAAAATTTTTTATCTATTTAACGTTTTAAAGTTTGTAAAACCTTTTGTTCTTTCAAATCAACTACCTAGAAGTTGTGAATGTTAAATATTATATTACTACTTAGGACTTTAATTAAAAGTGCAGAATATCAGTAAGTATATAAAATACTACTTAAAGTTACTATTGAACTTAATTTTTTTTACTAGTTTATTCTTTAGTTTTATCTTAGTATATTTTCTAAAAAAGCTTATAGTATAGTTTTAATCTAAAATCAGCTCTCGTACTTTTAATTACTTAATTATACCAGACTTATTTTTAATAAACACTTATTTTAAACTAAAAGTATTAAATTTAATTATTTTTTTCAATCCAAATACAGTAACATTAAAAACCATAACTTTTTGATTAAGAAAAACCTTGTTTTTTCAACTTTACTTTAATTGATATAAAAACATGGATTGAACATAAAGAAACAATGATAGTTTTTTAGACCTTTTTCGAGACTTTTCTAATTGTTATTGTAAAACAGAATTAGCAATTTAAAATCTTCTTGAACTAATTGTCCGCAACATGCTAATGTATTCTAATTACAAGTAGAAAAACGTTGTTAGTTTTCAACAAGTTGATACTTTTAAAATTGTTATTGTAAAATAAGATAAACAAAACTTAAATTTTTCAGGAAAAAAATCAACAGAGCAAACTAATGTGTTATAAATTCAAATAGAGAAACGTGTTAGTTTTCGACAAGTTGAGATTGAATTGTTGTTGTGAAATAACACGTTTAACAAAGTTTTAATTTTTCAAGAACAAACTTTTCTAGAGCAAACTAAAGTGTTTTAAGTACAACTCAAATTTAACTGACAACAAGCTAAATTGTTACATTCGTCATTTGCGCACCACATGACTTCAGCTTATTTTTCTGTGTCATAATGTTATAAGTTTTTAGTTGTCGTAAGACCCTATAAACAAGACTTTTAGTTCTTACTTTTCCGATTCTGTTCAATTTTTGTAAAAAAGAAAGTAAAAACCTACATTTAAAAACAATAAGTTCATAATTTAAAATAGAAAATCTACAAAACTTTTGAACACATTTTGAATATAATCGCACTAATTTTCTTATTATAATAAAAGGTATTTCATAAAATAAAGTGAGAACCACAATAAAGAAACATGAATTTGATGCATGAAATTTTATACTAAATAATGAATATAGAATAAATTTTCAATAAACAACTTTACATAACTGTTTTCAAAAATCTATTCATTAAAAAAATAAGAAAATTTATTTAAGCTTTTTTCGATTATTGTTCTAATAATTTTAGTTTTAATTAAAGGTTAGGTAACAATATGGTGTTTATTTCAAGATTAAGTATAACTATGCTGTGGTTTCGTCAGACCAAAAGTTTTAAGCCTAGCTGGATTAATTGTTACAAAAGATTATTTCACTATTCTATTTGTGAAATACTACTTTTCCTCAAAGTCAGTACTTGTGTACAGAAGTTTTATGAGTAGAAAAACTTCATATAAATAGATTTTTTGTTTGATTTCAATATTTTTAACGATAAGTTTCTTAAGAGCCTATACATTTGCAGTTACTAATACAAAAAACTTGATAATAGTAGATTTTCTATAAAAATTAGTTGCCGAGTTTGTGCAGAGTTTCTTCCTATTTTAATTCACATTATTTTTCAAAAGTTTACAAAACCTCAACATTAATAGCTATAAAATAATTTATTCTTCAATTGTTGTGCAAAACATTTTTTTAAGGTTTTTTTTTTCAAGCTTTTGAAATCTCTCCAGATTTTGAAAAATACAATTTTTTGTATATTTTTAGCATAAAATTTAGTTTAAGGTAAAAACTTTTTTAAATAGTGTAAAATAAACTGAAAATATTGATACTTTAAATGTGTTTTATAATAAATTTCTAAACAATATAAAAAATATTGTATTTGATAGAATTTGAAAATTAATCAAATTTCATCATTACTTGTAAAAGTTGTTAATAAATTCTAGGTTTTTAGTGATTTTAGTTTAAAATTTTAAGTTTTTCAAGGATTTCTTTAAAATGTGCTACATTTCTGAATAAATAACATACTTATGAAAAGCTATTAACACAGCGTTTAAAATAGAAATCATGACTATGTTTTATAGAAAACCAAAGATTTATATAGCAGTCTGTAATTTACTGTACATAAGTTTATACAATCAAATATTGTATTACATTGTAGCTTAAAGTAAAGAATACTAAGATTTAATAAAAGTATTTATAAGAAATTAGATACATACCATTTTTCTAAAAATACTTCAAAATTAAGTTTTTTTAACTTAACATCTATAAAAATACCTATATTTTATTGATCATTAAAAACAGATCAATCTACTAAATGATATTTTTAAAAGTTAACTTTAAAGCTAAAGTTTCTACAACATAAAACTTTTTACTAGCTTATCATTTTTTTTTCTTTAATAAAATTTATTATTCATGTTTGTGTCACAATAATATTTGGAAGTTTTAACAAATTCGTTTGCGATAGAAAGAATTTGCAAACTTGAACTATTCAACTTGAAATTACCAAATGTCGTTAAACAAACAAGCAAGTTAAATTTGGCGCATGTATCAAGAAACGCGTGTAAGACTTAAGAAATTGCAAAAAGTTAACAAACAAACAACACATTTACATTTTCGTAAGTTTTTTTTATAAATACTCGATTTGCCATCATGAATAAAAATCATTTGAAGTTAAGATGATATTATTCACGTTACTTCTTATTTCGACTTGCTGTAAGTTTCTTTAAATGATAGATGAACTTAAGACTGTTTGGATTTTAAATATTAAATTAAACTTAAAGCAAAACGACTTCACTAATTTAAAGGAAAAATGTTTTAAAACAATATCAAGCTTCAAAGTTATTATTTTTTTAATTAATAACAAATATAAAAATTAAAGGTCAGTTCATTGAAGCAGCAACCGATGAAAGCTACAATGCTGCTGAAACTTGTATAGGTTTGTTTTAATCTATTCGAGTAGATTAATAAAAAATAGTCTTTTTTTATCAATAAGGGTTTATGAAAGCCGAACTTGAATTAAGAGCATAAACCATATTAAGTAGAATAAATGGTAGATTAAACTTTCAATTTAATCATAAATTCAACAAACCAAACAGAACTGCTGAGGAAACCGCGCGATTGCTACGACATCCACTACTACTGCCCGACGGCTCGATCGGGCGAGTACACCATCTTCCCTCACTTCAGCGAGCCGGGGTTCGGAGGAATGCAAGTTTCGTGCGACATGGTCCGCGACAAGGGGGGCTGGACGGTGAGTTAAAAAATATTTATTGTTTGTAATAGATATGGTTTAAATGGAAAGTTTGTTAAAGTCTTTTAAAGAGAATAGAACTTTGTGACGTCACAGGAGATGTTAAAGTTAACCTAATTATATTTCAGGTCTTTCAGCGCCGGGAGGACGGTTCTGTCAATTTTGAAAGAGATTTCGGAAATTATACCGTAGGGTTCGGCAACGCTTCCGGCGAATATTGGATGGGTAAGAGTATTCATAAGCTTATATAAAACTATCGGTAAACTTTTAGTCAACCCTAAATCAACTGTCCTTATGTAAATTAACACAAACTACACAAAATTTATCAAGTATGTTAAATCAAGAACAAGAGGTTTTATAGAAACTTAATTGTAGGACTTGAAAACTTGCACATGTTCACTTATGGGAGAAAATACACGCTCCGCATAGACATGAAGGACTTCCAAGGAGTCGACGCCTACGCAACATACCAGTAATTAATTTATTATTACTTGTTTGAGCTACTTCGTATATAAAAATCGGTCTAATTATACAAAATGGTTTTAATAATAGCTAAGTGATTTTCAAAGCTCTGTAAAAGTTTTTATTTTATAATAGTATGAAAACAAGGTAAATTTTGCAGAGAGTTTTCTGTTGGCGAAGGTGACCTTTATGTATTGGACTACGACAAAAGCTCATTTTTTGGAGATGCAGGTACAAACAAAATGCTTTTAAAAATAAACTATCTCTTAACGTTTAAATTTGTATTAGGTTTTGGCACTATTATAAGAAACTTGAAATAAAAATACATTCGAGGAACTTTTTTAAAGTTTTGATAACTGTTTAATCGAAACTTTGAGCCACAATTTAGTAAAACTTTGTCTTAATAAATGCACAGGAGATAACTTATACTATCATCGCGGTCGGAACTTTTCCACCTTTGATGTGGATCAAGATGGTAGTTCTTCTAATTATGCAGCAAGTTACCACTCAGGGTTTTGGCACTATTCTCATTCTTATGCTAACCCGAATGGTTTGTATGGGGACAAAGATACAAGCAGCAGCAGTAGTAATCTTCATTGGCAATATTTCCGAGATTACGATGCTTTAAAGTGGATTGAGATGAAGTTTCGCCCGAATTATTAAACATTCGTATGTATTTTATACTTCATACTTGTTAATGGCTTTATGGTTATACTTTACAATCGCTTTTATGATTATTAAACTGGTGTGATGCAAACATCGTTTTTGTTATATTAAAATAAAAAAAATAGTGTATATATAAAAGCTTGCAAGAAATAGTATTTTCCATTGTAATAATTAGTTTGAAAATACTACTAATGTTAAAACATTGCGTAAGATGAATGACATGTAATGTAGATATTTCAGTTGAAAGCAGATATAATCTTAAGATAACTTTTAACATTTAAGAGTTTAAAAACACTTTTCTAGATACGTTAAATGTTTTGTGTATTCTTATAGTATTTCAAAAAAGATAGAGTAATTTACTAACTATAAGAGTATAGTTGTCTGCATAATAATATACAGCTTACAAAAAAAAACTAGTTGAATGACTCCAACAACTTAACAATCTTAACAATGAGAGTGAATTGTATTTTTACAAAACATTATTGATAAAATCCATATCTGGAAACCGGACTAAAAAAACTTTAATATATATTAATAATAAATATATTTTAAGTGTCAAATACAAAATTTTTTTTAAGTTGCTACAAACTGTAGTGAATTTATTATCAGATTCAAATATAAAAACAAATTTCACTACTTTACTTAATAACACTAAAATTACCTAAATAAAACAAAAAACATGTTTTGAAAAATCTCTATGATAATAGTTTACATAAAAAAAATAATTTGTAACATAAAAAGTATTTACTTCATAGTTTAAATTAAATTCTAGTAAACAGTCTGCACTGCTTTGTAAAAAAAAATTGAATAAAGTTACTTGTATATTACTTATATAACAACATAAACTTTTTAAAAATCAAAACAAGCTTTAACAGTTAAAATTAAGTATCCAAAAAGGAGATAAAGTATACACTTTTATTGTATTGTTCAATTTAGCTAATATTAATATTATTGTTAGTGTTAGAAAAACAAAATAAAACACTTTTAACACACTTAAATTTTTAGAAAATTAAACACTCTGAAACTGAAATTTACAAAATAGAACAACTATCAATTTGAACCTCGTATTATTTATAAATAAAAATATATATAACCATTTTTTAACTTTGATCGAATCTCAATTAAATTCTTAAGTTTATTTACTTGAAATTCGTGTATATTTTTATTGAGTAAAAATTTTACCAGTATAGTTTTGGAAGACAACTCTAATTTATTTAAGCACATAAGTAAATTTAAAATTCTATCAGTAAAAACATTTAGACACAAACTTGTCCTCAAATACAATTCCCTAAAGCAGTACCTTTATTCATTTGAACAAACCAAATTAAAAGCACCTTAAAATAAATTCTCACGCATTATGACGTCACTACGACTTGTGCATGTTGTTCGCCAGGCTCCCCTTCACCTCCCTCACCGTTTTCTTCAGCACGGCGAAAATGTCCTGACACCCGTTCTGCACCGCGTCCAGCAGAACGCCGAAGTGGTTCTCGTGCAACCTGTTTGGTTTGTATATAATAAATAGTTGGGTTAAATATTTTATACTTTCATTTTGTTAGCACTTAATACTGACCTGAATAGCATAATTTCAATGTGATGTTCTAAAATGTTTACTTATGACTTGAAAATTGTATAAAATTATAAATAATAAAATAACATACTAAACACAAAACAGCTTAGTACTTTTTGGATGCTAAATAAAATTAAACAGTTAGTTATAACAGTTGAATTTAAACGAAATATAGCAGATTTTAATACCTAAAACCGATATAAAAGTAATTATTACCGCTAGACAAAAATAAATTAAGTATTGTTAAGGGCATAGGGCTGGTTTTGCACTTTTTATACATGTTAATCGTGTTTTAAAGTAACTAAAGCTTGATTACAACCGTTTCTTGTAATGAAAATTATATTTTGAGATATAAAGGGACAAAGTCAGAATGTACTTATGGAAGGCCAAAGTTAAAAACGCAAAATTGATTATTTAATTAAAAATCTATCTTCTCCTACATTTTTTAAGCAATCCTTCTCTAACTTTCTCAGTTTAAACTTAACTTTAAAATAAGCAAATCTATAGTAGAATTTTTTTTATTAGTAAAAGTATGATTTAAAAAAAAATTGTTTTTTTTTTTGGCCATAAAATTTTTATTTTTTATTATAACTTGTTATATGTTTTTTTTTTAAATAAAAAATATTTCCTGAAAATTTGCGGTCAATAGCATGAAAAAAGGAAAGGCTAGATTTTTAGCATTTTTTAAATTTCCGAGTAAATTGACAAACAAAAAATTTCAGTACATAGGTAAGGGCATAGGGCTAGTTTGTATCGGAATTTTTTTACAGAAATTACTATATCTCAAAAGCTTTTTTATTGTATAAAATAAAAACTGACTCATATTTTATAAATTAAGCTAAAACCAATGTTAAATTTTTTTAAAAAAATGCCTCCCGACTATTCCCTTAAACTTTACTGATGATTTCCTCAAAACCTTAACATTAAAAGACATTAAAAAATAACAATTATTCTTACCAATGGCAATATTGCTTATATGAAAGGATATAAACTCAATTACTACATTTAAGCTCATATCTTACTTGTTATAATTAAAATACTTCAAGTAGAGTATGAGTAAGAAATTTTAAAGAACACCAAAATATTGGTCAGCTCTATTCAAATATTAGTCTCTCAAATATTTGTAAACTTATAAAACCCAAACCAACATACCAAAATAATTTACTGTCGATAAACTTATAAATATTTTTATTATAAATTTAAAAGTACAAAAAAATGTACAATCTTAAACTTAGGTTACATATTATACAATTTAAGCCTAACGCAACAACAGAATAGTAGAAGTATACATAATTTGAGAAATTTTCTTGTCGAAATTTAAACGAAACATAGTATGATTAATAAATTTAGCATAATTTTAATTCTTTAGAGTATCTCTTATGAGAATTAAAAAGAGAACTTCTTTTTAAATTCCACACAAAAAATTAGGACTCAATTAATTACTTTAAATATATTGAGAAAATGTTATTTTACTAGACTACTTATATAGTTATTTGTCTTAACTAAAAAAGATTGCTCAATTTACTGAAAAGTAAGGAGCTTATATAATTAAAAATGTACAAATTAAATATTTTATTCACAACCGGGTTTCGGTGACAAAAAATTGTGACCTCTTTAAGTTAAATAAAAAACTTAAATTAATTACTTTAAAACTTAAATAAAATATTTTATCTAACTTGAAGAGGTCACAATTTTTTGTCACCGTAACCCGGTGGTGAATAAAATATCTAATTTGTACATCTTTATCTACACTACTTATAAAAATTAACTAGGAATATAATTAATTTTTTAAGAAATAAACATTTTAGTTTATTAGTGTATAACTATTCGCTGAATCGCTTCATTTTGGTGGAAACTTTTGAGGAATTGAATATTTTTAAATTATTTGATTAATAATTGAGTCTAACCGTTCAGCCTACTTGCACGAATAAAAGCTTGATTTGATTTATTATAGTATACAGATAATCTAATATAACTGTTCAAAATATAGTTTTAATTGTTTGCTAACAAAAGATCCTAGTAAAGTAACTTCACTTACTAGATAATTTAATATATTTATCAAAACTTGGAAATCGACGTAAATTGGTATATTTATTTAAAATATTTACTAGGTCATGTTGAATAAAAAAGGTGTAAAACTAGAATTCCATTAAATTAAGAAAATATTCTTAAAGAAGTATATCATCTTCGACCTTTCAATATCATCTATAATGTTTGGAAATTCATTTAAGTTGAAAATATGATAGTAAATGAGTCTACGTCTAAACTTGGTTTTATTTATAGCAAAACTAACTCAACATAACCTACAAAACAATTTGACTAGTGGTTAGGCTTGTCTTATTTTAAGACTTATTGTTATTAAATTTGATATCTTAAGAATTATCTGATAGGGTTTAATTATTGAAGTCTTTAATTGTTTTTTTTTCTACTTTGATCAAACAATTATGACGTCACGCAAACTTTCTGTCGTATCATAAAACATAAAATCATAATCAGATTCGTATTAAAACTTGATACTTTAACCTAAACTGTCACACAGTTATCAAAATTAATGTTTACATTTCATTTCATTCTGTTATCTTGATATTCAACCGAACAATACTCACTTAGATATTATCAATAGATCTTTGCGCTTCTTCAGGCCAGGACATTACACTTATATGATTGTAAGTTTATTTAAAAACTTATAAAAGTACCTTATTTTGCTTTGTAGATATCTAGCCTAAAAACTTAACTGTTAAGTTATCAGCAATACTTTTTTAAAATAACTATGACGTCACACAAACTTTCCGTCGTCTTGCAGGAAGACAATTGTGTTGGTGACGGGGTGAATGGCGGCGCTAAACTGGCCCCTGCCCACCGACTCCTCGATGTTGTTCACGTCCGTCAGTATCTCCTCCTTGGACGGCGACGCGCTGCACGCTATCGTGTAATCCTGTTTCATATTAGCTTGTTTGTTATAGAACTTTTGTGTGTAAATTATAAATTATGTTTGTTTGTTAAAATTTAGTTTACAAGTTTACTAAAATTCTCTTTTGTGGTATAACTGCATACTTTTTGCTTCTATACATTAAAAAGTATTATTCAGATAAAAGACTGCTGCTTTATTGACCTGTTTGTTGTTAGATTCTTGTAAACTATTTTTATGCAATTTTTGTTTACTATCATATTTTTTTTTTTAGAAATAAGTAAAAGTTTTAAATATATACAATTTTTGTTTAATTGTGGACTGTAGAGTTATACCACTTGGTAATATATATTTATTCATTGCTTTTTGTTATTATGCAATCAATATGATTGAGATATACGGTTATTTTTAGTTAGATGTATGAGGGCTTAAGAACTAGACATCGATTACAAAACTTAAATTAACAGTATTTTATTAAGGCCATAAATATTTTTCTTTTTACATGTTGATACTATTTTAAAGATCTTTAACTAAGCTAGCAGTTGCTTTTTATCATTTTGTAAAATTCAAAATAGATTTTGATATATGATGATACAAAGTCGGAAAGCTCAATAGGTTTCTTATGAAAGAACCAAAGTAAAAGGCAATAAAAGACTATTTTATTAAAAATCTATCTTCTCCTACAATTTTTAAGCAATATTTATAGAACTTTCTCAGTTTAACTTCAACTAAGCAACAACTATTTCTTTTGTAGGATTTCTTTAGAGTATAACATTTTTTTATTTAAAAAAAATACCTTTTATTTTGGTCATTAAGTTCTTGAAATACATTTATGTTACAAACTTTTATAATAGAATTTTTTCTGTTAATGCAAACAGATTTCCTAAAAACTTGAGGTTAATTGACTAAAAACTGAAACAGAATATATGTTTTTAGTGAACTCTAAAAAACTTAGAGAAAATTGGCAATGAAAAATTTAATCTCCATACATTTGTATCGGACACTTTTTACACAACTGACGATATCTCAAAAGTTAATAAATAGTTTATAGTTTATAAATATAGCTTTCGTGAGGTCTTATGTTTTTTTTTAATGTTAGATCCCCTACTACGCCATTAAAAATTAACTCTTTTTTTAATCTTCTACTTAACAAATTATTTTCAGTTTATTAGAGCTTTCTTTTAAAATTTTTATCAGAACTTAATAAAATATAAACTGTAAATTTTACAAGCGTCTTGTTAAAACTTCTGAATATACTTTATTATTTTATTAGAATAAATATGTTTTGTATTAAGTCAAAATTAGTTAAAACTACTATACAATATTTCATACTAACATAATCTTCAAAAATATGGAAGATTGTTGAATATATTTTAAAACCAAGTCTTTTAGCTTTTTGGTAAACTAGTAATTTTTATTTAAAACAGTTTTTTTTTGCTTCAGCTTAATTATACAAAATTAAATCAATAAACAGCTTAATTTTAATAAAAGTATAGTCCTCTAATTTTGTATAAACACTAGCTTATATCTAATAACTTTAAATTATCAGCAGCATAAAGTTAATAATGTGCTTAAAACTTTTAATTAACTTAAATACAATAATTGTTAATATTTTTCAATACCTAGTCTATTTTTTAATTTACTTAGTCTTCAGATTTCCAACACTTTTTTTAATTGCTTGAAAGTCATGCAAATATATTGAATATTTGATGAGTCAGCATTTTTTTCTTATTATTTTTATTTGTAATGATAAAACTTTATTTATGATTTATTTTATGTTTGGGTTAGGGTTGCTCTTTGAGTCAAAAAATCTTCCTTGAGTGACCAGAAACTTCCCTGAGTAACCTTAAACTTCCCTGAGTTTCCCTGAGATTTTTCAAATCCTTGAAAACCTTATTATTTATTAAAAAATAACATTGTTAATTCTAAGAATATTTGAAGAACTAGCAGCAAGTATAATAAAAATCTAAATAAGCACTTAGAAATAAATAAAGTTAATTTTTTGGACAAAATATCAAAACTATATTTTAACTGAATCTCATTCTAAATCTAGAAAAAAATTTCCCTGTGATATTCAAAAATACTTAAAATTTCCCTGAAATTAAAAAAAATAACCATAACTTCCATGAGTTTCCCTGACTTAAAAAATGAATCGAAATTCCCTGAGTTTCCCTGAGATTTTCTATAACTTAAAAATTCTATGAGTTTCCCTGAATTCCCTGAGTTCCTTGAGTATGTGGCAACCCTGTTGGGTAAGGTGGGTTAGGGATAAGGGTATAAATATTTTAAAAAAAACTTTGAAAATATTTTGCTGACTCAGTAAATATGCAAATTATTTACATGATTTTCAAGAAATTCAAAATAGTAGTGGTAATTTGAAGCTAACCGTCTTTCAGTCATATATTTATTTTAATCAATTTATAGTTTAAAAATATAGAGTAAAAACAAACCATAAATTTAAAATAGACTAAACTCTTAATTTGTTTAATATTTAATTTAAATTGGTATTACATTAGTATACTTTTAATCATAAGATATAAAAAACTTATTTGTTTTTTAGCTTTAAAGGTTTAATGCAAATAGACTTTTTTTTCTAAATTTTTTGTTGTCTTTGAATAAGAAATGTTTTCACAGAGTTTAGAAACAAACTGCCAAAGTTTGATGACAAAGGATAAATATTTAAACATTGAGTTTTTAAAGAATATAATAATTTTTTAAATTAGTTAAGTACATAAATATGACTTTAATTGGTTAGTATTTGTACCACAAGAAAAGGACTAAACTTATTTTTAGACGCTAACTTTCTTTAACTATAAAACCAACTTTGTTCCTAAAACTTACTTTTATTTACTTGATAACTTTTACACTTTTGGCTCTATAGTTTTTTTATAAAGTATTAGATTTTGAAAAACTAAATAATACTTAATTAAAATCTACAAACAAAAAGTTGCGTACCTTCATGGGAATTCCTGCGTCAATGAGGGCGAGTGTGGCAGCGTTGACGCCGACCGCGAATTCCGAGCCGTCTGATTGGATGACGTGCAGGCAAATGTCGATTTGCGTTCTGTGATTGGTTGAAAATTATAATCGGTAGAAAATTTTATTATATCATTTTTTACACATAAAAGTGATGAGCAAGCAAGAAAAACTTTATCTGTCATTGTTACGGTAACTTGCCATTGTTGATTTTCTAAAAAAATGAAAGAGTCAATAAAACTCTATATACATTTTTGTTTTTGAGCTAGAGACCTAGGAAAAAGTCCTAAACTAGTCGAATAGTCTTGGTGTTTGAATATTCAAAAAATTTAAAATCATAAATAAAAAAGCAAAAATATAAAAAACTTTCCTTGGTAATAAATATTACTAATGGACTAAATGTTTAAGTTTCAAGAAGATTGGTGAAAAAAAAGGTATTAAATATAAGTTTTCAGTGATTTTTTTTTTGTGATTTCTTAGTTTTGCTCCTATCATAAGAAATTTATTTAAGTTACCAAATTAATAATCTTACTCTGTACTTTGTAAAGTATAAAAAAGTGCCTGATATCTAACTAAAATTCTACAAATTATAACCAATTTCAAAAAAGTCACTATGGGCTCTATGTTAAAGTCAGGGTTGTCAAATATTTTTTGTAAACTTCTTTCATATTTTTAAAAAATTAGTTTTTTGGTACAGTTTTAGTATAACTTAAATTAAAAAAACTGTCTAAAATAGTATAATAACAATGAAAAGATTTTGTTAAGCTTCTATAAGTGTGTTTCTTGATGGAAAAAATACTAGTGATGCAAAATACTTTTTATCTTATGATGGATTTTTCGTATCTAAACGAAATTTTGCTACTTTACATGCTAAAATATTTTAAAATTCCAGGTTTAAAGTGATTTTCTTAGAAATTCCAGGTCGTTTATTAATTTCTTAAATTCCAGGTTTATCGAGGTGTTTTTTGCCTAAATTATCAAATTCCAGGTTTTCTAGGATTCAAGGTTTTTTGGCAACCCTGTTAAGGTCCTCAACATTTTTATTTTAACTTAAGCCTTAGAAAAAACTAAATTGCACTGTTTAAAATGTTAATTTTCATAATTCTTCAAAATTACAAATAAAAATTAAACATTGCGTTTAAAAGTAGCTAATTTTTACACATAAATGTGCAGTATATGAATATATTTATTTTCAACTAATTAATTAAATCACTTAAATTTTAGATTAGCTTGTTACCTTAAATAATATTTCAAAGTGTCCATTATTGTGTATAGAAATTTATGTGGTTGAGAGAAATATTTTTTTAATATCAATATATCTCCATATTTGTAAAACTCTATTTGTTTTTAATAATAGTTTTATACTTACTAAATGTACTAATAAGAAGATTTGAACTATAATGAGGTGTTTTTTTTTACAATATGTTCACTTAATACTAAATACTTTTTTAGCAATCTAACTTACTTATTACCGTAAAACTTGGGAAAAACTGATTTTTACATAAACTAAAGAACACTAAATTTGAAGTTTTAAAAACTAAATGAAATTAAAAACTAATCTTACTTATTTTAAATGTAAACTGTCAGAAACCAACATTTGTATTTAACATATAAGATTTAACTAAAACTTAATACTTAAGTGCACTAAAATGTTCAAACTCTAAAAAAATGGTTTATTTTGACAGTCTTATACAATGTTTTTTTTTTTTTAATTAAAAATAAATATGTAGTTTGAAAAATTTTCGCTATTCATAAAGCAATTACTAAGAAAAAAAACTTGCAGCAAACTAAATTTAAAACTTAATTTAGTCTGCAGCAACTTTTTATTTTTAATTCAAGTATAACTATACTGGAAAAAAACAGTTTTTATTGTCTGGAAGTATAAAAAGTTGCTTTATTTATTTAAAAGTTTTGATGTATTATTTTCATTATGGAGATAAAGACAACAATTAAAGCAAACTAAACTGACAACTTGAAATTTTAATTATTAAACCGGATCAAAGAAAAATTGTTTAGACCCACATTGAAGTTGTGTTTACTCAATGATCAAAACAAAAAAACAGTTAGCTTTACTTCTACTTATAACTTTTTATAGCATACCAAACATTAATTAAATTACATATTAGCTAAAAAACACAATTAGCTTAACTAAAAAATACATATACATACATAATATAATAATCACAGACATTCAAAACTTTTTAAATCCATGAATATAAATTTGAAATTAATTATTTTCAAGTATTTTAGCCTGAATTGTCAAATTTCAGGTTTTTCCAGGATTCCAGGTTTTTTGGCCACCCTGTAATTAAAACAATGCAAGCAACTAATCCAAAATATACATATTATATTAATACTACACACTAACTTGGGTTATTAAAAAAGATTTAGCCTTACTTCTACTGATAACTTTGTATACCACATCAAACATAGATTAAATTACATAACAGCTAAACAAATACAATTAGCTTAACTAAAAATACATATAAATACTACATTCTAACTTGGGGTATACGGTGGTGATGATGGAAGCTTCGAAACATTCTTTTATGTGGTGGCTCATGTCCAACCCTCTCCGGTCGCCCCTCGGCCGGTGCTTCCGCTCAACGCTGCAGAACGGCGCCTGGCTGTACTCCACGTTGATCAGGCTCTTCGTTTGCGACAACTGTTGATTAGAGATTCTTGAATTATCTAAATTAACTTTTTTGTACAGTAAATTAGCTGCATGTGGCTGAGGTTTATTTGTAACAAATACGTTTATTAATTTCTAACAACAACGTAATTAAGTACTTAACTAATTAACAAATTTACTGTACAAATTTAGAATTACAATTTCAATATATTTTACATACTGTTTAAATATCATTATACTTATTGTTATCATACTATTTAAATACTTTTTTCCATGACTGTTACACATATTTTTAGATTTTTTATTTAAGCACTGACGAGGTCTTCGACCGAAACTTAGTTTGCATAATAAAGTCTTTGAAAGAATAAATATATTGTACATTGTTTTAAATTATGCCTGCCAAGTTAAGTTAATGGAGTTCATTGTTTCAAATAAATTTATAAGACTTAGATTATAATAACAAGCTTAAATAAAATTTATATGCAATGGATAAGCTATTCGTTGTTTAAAACCATTATTACTGATCAAAAGGTATTTTTTGTTACAAAATTTTAAAGGAAAAAACAAAACATGACAACTTAATTATTAGACTTGAATTATAACTTTTATTGACAATTACATTCAGAAAAGTGTTGATTCTTTTTAATAACTTATTTTAGTTCAACTTATTAAACAATAAAAAAAATAGTAAAATGAATAACTTAGAGTAATTTTAAAACAAATACTTAACTTTTATTAAAGACTTTGTATGTTATTTTTTTGTTTATATGAAACTAAATTGAATGTTAATTTAAATTAATTTAGCTTTTACAAATAATATAATAACACTTAAAAACTTGGATCATACTAGAATAGAACTAACTCGCAGATTTTTTTTTTGTAAACTGTATAGTATAAAAGTTCTTTTATTGTTTTGGGTTTTAAACTAAAACAGTTTAAAAATATTATTTGAAGCTTTAAATAGTAATATAATTCTATTAAATATGCAAACTTATTAAAATTGTTAAAGTTTAGAAATAATTAAATGTAATTTATTAAGTTTTTAACATAAAATTCAAAGACTCATTCCTAAAACTAATGTAAAAAATAATCCATAAAATTGCTGGCAGGTTAGATAAAAAAAAATTCAAAGAAAAAAATGTTTAATAATTGAAATGTATTAAATTGAAATATTAAAAATGTATTAAGTTTTAGTTAAGTTTTTTCAAAGTTGAGACTCAATAAATATTTTCCTATGTTCTTTTACTGAGTTGTCAAATAATAATAAAAACTTTTTGAAAAAAACTCATAAAAAAGGAAAAATTAATCAAAAATTAAAACTTATGCTGACTTACAATTCCCTTAAAAAAATTAACAAATATGCAACTTTGACCGGGTTTTTCTCAACTACAGAATAAGTTTACTTTTTAGATAAATATAAACACAACATTTTTACTCTTTTAATTTTTATAAGTTTTGTTATTTTTTACCAAGGAAAAAAATATTATGTTAATGATATTGATAAAATTATTAACCAAAATATTTCCGACTAACAAAAAAATCATCACAATTAACTGCTTATTAACCAATAACTATTTTAAATCATCAAAAAGAGGACATGTAAACTTTTATGAAGACCTGGTTTTATAGTACACAAATCATTCAATTAACAAAGTATTACAACTAAAGTTGATACTCTTTGAAAGCCGATCAAGTTGAAAATATACAATAGTTTTTTAATGTTGCTTAAATGAAATACAGAGCACGTGAGCATTGAAACTAGCTCTATTATTTTTAACATATAAGATTACTAAGCTAACACTTTTATCAAATAGTTTTTGGAACTTTAAACACAGCTCAAAAATATTCATGTTAAACTTTATAGCTTTTGAGTATGCAAATATAATAGAGATTGATAAAATTCTGTAAGTAAAAACATTGTGGAAAACTGATTTTATAAATGCAGTCAAATTTAAAACATGCTAATTTTAGAAAAATATATAACTTTTAACAAAGCTTTGAAAAATTTTGAAAACATAATAGAGGGAAAATTATCAAAACACATTATGTTAAGTGTGAAGTAAATATTAGCTATCAAAAACTTCATTTCACCGCAAAATAATTTTCTTACTGATCACTTCTTTTATAATACAAATTAAGCTACGGAGAATAAACACAATGGAAATTAGGTTAAAGCTAGGTCCGTTTTACAAACTGATTTAAAATATTAGTTTTGATTTAAAGATGTTAACTTAATAGTTGTGCTTTTACTAATAAACAACTTTCAACATTTTAATTAAAACATAAGGGTTTAAAAAACACTTATATCAAAAGTTTTAATGAAGAGGATAATTGAAAACTATACCTAAGTATATCTTTTTTGATAGTCAGAAGCAACTTTTTAGGATAAAACAAGATCTGGTCATTTAGTATTATTTATATAGATTTTTAAAAGTTTTATATAAAAAATATTTAAACTTGTCATCTTTACATAAATCTTTTTTAAATGCTAACCTATAATTATATGTAATAATTCTACCATTTACTAACTTTTGTATGCAAAAATGTTTATAAAAAATTTGAGGTTCATAAACTAAAAAATGTGATCAGTACATAAGACCTTTTAGTCAAGGAATATATCTCAAAACTTTACTGGGATTTGAGTACTTTGCTTAAAGCTGTTACTGTTGTTTAATATAAAAATACTACAGTTAATATTTAAAAGACTGTCATATTTATCACAAAAATTTTTTATCACATTTTAAAACTGTTTTAATGAAACTGGTTTTGCCTTTGGGTAAACAAATAGAGAAAAGTAGATAACAATGTTAAGTATTTATCTTTTAATTGCTTGAAAAACAATAAAATAAAACGATAATAAATTAACACCTTTATTTGTACCAAAGAAAAAAAGTTTTACCACATCTTTTAAATAGGCATAAGCAAATTATGCTGGGGCACTTAAAATAGATTTTTTTTGACAAAAAAGGTTTCACTACTAACAACTTATTAAAGTTATATTAATTAAAGTTTATATTGAAATAAAAATTTGACTGTGGCACTTTTAACTAAATATATCATTTACTACTATAAATAAATAAATAAAACCATTTTTAACACCCATATAACCATAAGAATTTACAATCTTAAATGTTTTTAAACAAGATTTTTCATTCAATAAAAATCTTGAATACTGAAGTTGTAACTGCAGCCGAAAATTATTTATTTAGTAACCAGCTGTAACTTTTCACACTGCATTTAGCTATCATTATGCCTTTAAATATACTTTAAAATTCAAGTTGTAAAATTTTGACGATCGAAAGTTTCTTGGAAGCTTACTTAAAGTTTTATCTTTTTTAGTAATTTTTAAAAATGGTTGATTTCAAATAACAAAGGTCGGGTTGAAAAAATTACTTTATTTCAAAATAAAATTTTGACTTGATTAGACCACAAAGAAAGTAGGTATACTTTTATTTTAAAATTTAAAGGCATTTAACTAAATATAAAAAAATATTTAAAAACTGTTCACAAATCTAGCTTAAGAGAATTCTAAGAAATAATAAATAGCTCATTATACTTAAATTTTTATGGAATTTATGTTTTTACAAAAGTCAGCAGCCTTTTGTCGCGGGACGCGGTCTAAAGAATTTTTTTTTGCATGCTGCAATTGTGTTCAATTGATTGTAATAAGTTAGAAAAAAGTGTTTTAATCAAAAAAACATAATTAATAACATAATTTGTTTAAAGGTTAAATATTTTGGTAACCTATTTCTTCCAAAAGATTTGATAAAGTGCCTTTAATGCAGTACAACTTAACACACTAAAGTAGATGAACAAAAAGGTTCAAAAATTTAAAGAATTTAAGGGAATAGGGAAGTAAACATTTTTATTTGCAAAAGGTAATGTTGGTTCTTATTGCAAAGCCTTAAGTGTAAACGATAATTTTTACAGCCTTCAACAAAAAAGTAACTTATGAGATATAAACAGTTAAGAAGTTTCCGATACAAATTTGGATTATTTACTGCCAACTTTCTCAAAATTTGAAAAAAAATATTAAAAATATACCTCCTTCATTTTCACGGAATTTAATTCAAACTTAATTTTAAAAACACTAACAACTTGAAGAAGCAGATTTTTAAATTAAAAAAATAATTATTGTGAACACTTTTTAAACCAATTTTTATTGTTTGAAAAAACTTACAAGAAATTAAAAATTTGTTTCTAACAAATTTTTAGTAATTAATTCAAGGTTTGATTGAGTAAGTGTTTTAACTATTTCGGAAATAGAATTTTAATTAAATACTCTATTTTTGATTTTTCAGTTTGCCTCTTCCAAAAGGAACAAATTGAGCGTTATTAATTTTTACGGCTTATATCTCAAAATTACTTTGTTTTTTTCTTATAAATTGAATTGGTTATTTAGTTCTAATACAAAAAAGTATTTACCTTCTTCCATATGTCCTTTAACTTATATTTTAATTTTTAGGCAATAAGGAGTCAAACCACTCTTTTTTATTTATCAAAGGAATTTTTTAGATAAGTAGTAACTGAGCTATTTTGTAGTACATTATAAAATGTTATTATCTTAAAAACCATATATCCAGTATTATAAAAAGCTTTGTTTACAAATGTATGAAAAGATGTTCTACTATCAATTTTTCATAAGTTTGAAACCCATTAAATATAAACCTCTTACTTAGTTTTGAACTTCAAATGTTTAAGAAGTATCCATTAAATTTTTATTATCTAATTTTTTTCAATATTTAAAATTAAATTTAAGACTAAATTTGCTTATAGAAGCAATTAAAGAGTTAATACTTGTAAGATTCCTTAAAAATGTCAGATATATATATATATCTATATAGATATAAATAGAGAACTTGTATTTTTGTTTTTATTAAGAACCCCACTTAATTATCAAACTTTAATATCGTTTATCTTTAAAATAACGTTAAATTTTATTAGGCTGTAAAAGAATCAACTTCATTTCCTAACCTATAAAACATGATACTACAACAACAGACTTTCAGTGGCTTCTATAACTTTTTGAGTTAAACTGTAAAAATTTTTAAACCAAACAATTAAAGTGCTGTAATCAAATCTAATGACTCAATAATTATTTTTTTGGTAAATTGTTAGGGTGTTTTTAAAACTTACTTAAGTACTCTTCAAATCTTTAAAATTGAAAACCTTAGCTATAATTAACACTTCGAAAATAAGTTTGTAAATTTAAGATACTTAAATTGTTTGATTGTATTACCTCATTTCTAAAATTTCTTGAAGGCTCATGGGGTCCATATACAGAGGCTAGTATCTGAAATATTATGAATAATAATGAAAAAATTTATGGGGCAATGCCAAAAACAATTAAATATAGTTTTTTTAACAACTTAGTCATATTAAAATATTTGAGATAATAAATAATTTTCTTTAAGATAACTACTGAAATTAACATACATAGATATTTTATTTTCAAAACAATAAAAAATTTCTCTCTAGTTAAAATAGTATAAAAATGTAATAGAACAACTAGATTAAATGCTCAGCTCTAAATTCTATAATAACTTTTACCCACTTTAGTATTTCCTTGTTCAATATAAGCAGAGCCGTCTGCCTGTTTAAACACGCCCATATTACATCTGATTTTTCTCAGCTCGTTGGGCTTACGGCCGTCTATCCTGTACCCTTCTTCACTTAAAAGTTGCAATGACATTTTACTTAATATAGGGAAATATCTACGAAAACAGGAATCATAATACAACTATTTTAACAAAAAACAAACTTTATTTCCTATATTGATACTTTATTATACATACACAATTTCAATTAAAAAACAAAAATGAGACTACTGTAAAAGAACAAAAATGTTTATGAAAGTTCAACTGAAGCTAGTGCATTTCTGTACACAAAAATGTCCTGGAATAGAGCAACAATGCAGAATGTTTCCAGTTGCTCTACAAATTTCTACAATGGGAATTTCCCTAATTAGCGGGCGTAGTTCTGGTAACCTCCGCGGCCTCCACCCCTCTGGAAAGCAGGTGCCCCGCGTCCCCCGCCTCTCAACTGGCTCTTGATCAGCGATCCCTTGCCCTTCATGGTCGCCTTGGCAATGCGCAGCATGGGGGCGTTCTTGAGCATGTCTGGGAGGATCATGAAGCAGATCTGGCTGCCCCTCAGGTAAATGCTGGACAGGTTGGCCTGCCTGCCGTCCCTGTACGTGGCGTGAACATCCCTGAGCATGCTGTTCATGTTGTCCTCAGCTTCGACCAGCTTGCCGCGGTACACCTCCCCAGAGGACGTTTCCACGGTGACAATGTGGCCTTCGGCCTCGTGAAGAACTTTGACTGGGATTCCAATTGACATTTTGTTTTAGTGTTTATCTAAGCTGAACAAAAGTTTTAAATTGTGTTTAGTACTAGCCTATTTTACATGTTTCATATCACACTATTTACTTTAATATTATGTTAAAATTAACATATTGTATTAAGTTTAAATAATACAGGGTTCGTGCGCGAAATTTTTTTCATTTAGCCTGACTGAGACCAATTTAGCCTGACATTTTTTCAAATTAAGTAAAATCCCCTTAATAAGTCATTTTAGGTATTGGGGGGTCTTGATTAGTACTATTGTAGTCTCCGACTTCAGCCAGCTTTATCTCAAAAATACTTTAAGCTTTAAAATCTGTAAAAAGCAACTCTTAGCTTAGTTACAACTCAATAAAATTGTGAAAAAGGTGATTGACCCCCTATGCCCTTAACATAACTAATTCAGTGATAAATTTTAAAATAAGTGTTATATCTAATCTATTACTAGTGTAAAAATTTAATATATATTACTAAACACATTTGTTCAATTTAATTAAGCACTAATTGAAAACATTATAACCAGAAGATTTATAATAAAACAATGTGCATTGTCGCGTTTTGTTAAAATTTAAAATGAAACTCTTACACGAGTATTATTATATATTACAGTATTTTGACTAATACTTAAAATTGATACATAAATATAAATCCTAAACTTAAAATAAATACAGTATTTGTTGATGTCATATCAGATTTTAAAAGCTTACACTTAAATAAAATAAAAAAATTTAATATTTTGTTCTTGTAAATAAAAATGAATTGTACCTAAAATTCGTACTCCCACAAAATTTAGTACTTATATCTTAAAGCAAAGTTTTGTTGTTGTGATTATCTCTAAAAACTTAAAACAAACAGTAAAATATATCAATAAGCTGTAAAGAGTTTTAATCTAAAAAGTATTTGGTATAAAGTCTTTAATTTAGAAATTAAAACAGTTCACCAATCAAGCTCTGAAAAACATAGCTGATGTAAACAAATTTAAACAAACAGCTAAGTTGTTGAACTACACTGTAATGTTTAAATTGTGTTTTTTTTATGAATTTTCATAACTATGACGTATATAATCTACTCAAAACAAAATAATGAAGATTCTTAAATTTTTTTTAGAGATTCAACAAAAGCTTTTATTTTTACAAATACTGACTGATTTTGTCTAGAAATAAATTCACATCCCAATTTGATCTTAAAAAGATTTCTCAATTTTTTTAATCAAAAATTTTTAAGCATTTGAACTGAGAAAAACTGAGATTCTTAAATTTATAAATAAAAAACTGATTTAGCCTGACGTTTTTCAACTTTTTTCAAAAAAACTGATTTAGCCTGACTTAGCCTGATTTAGCCTGACGCGCACGAACCCTGATAATAATACTTTTATTTTATTATTTTTACTTAACCAGAGTGTACTCTTAAATTATAAATATATACATAGTGTTAAATATGTATGGAGTAATTATAAAGCATATATTAGTTGAACATTAATAGTTTATGATAATAACAAAAACTAATTAAAAAACATCCCAAATTAAAAAAAAAGTTTAGCATATAAAACAAAAGTTTAGCCAATCTTAGTTTCAAGACAAAAATAAAAAAGACATTAATTTATGTATTTAACATAAAAAACAAACAAAACAATAAAACTCTAAATGTACTCACTTCTGATTACTTAATTTTAAATATTGATGCAAAAATAACTACTTTAATTCACTCACAATAACACAAAAACTATATTTTACTCTTTAAATTAAATATGAAAACATGCAAGTCAAAATTTTTTGAATTTTAAAGTTAATAGTTATAAGTTTACTTAAAAAAATTAATTAACTATTCTGTTATGTACAATAAGCTCATGTTAAAGTTAAAATGTTAAAACTTTAGCTTCAATGCTTTAAACTTGTAAACTAAAAATAAAATTAAAATTAACAGGGCTGCAACTCTTTATGGCAAAAAGCCAGCTTGAGTGACCAAAAACTAGCTGAAGTTTGGTGAAGCTGGCCGAGTTAAATACTTTATATACCAAAATAATCACAACAAGACTTCAAAAATCACATTTAAAAAAAAACTAGCTTAAAACTTAGAAAAATGTCAAAATTAATCAAAATTTATATAAAAACTTAAACAAACCTGAGTAAATCAGACCTTTTTATAAAGTCAACACTAGCCTGA
The DNA here is from genome assembly GCF_965202585.1 of Thalia democratica. Classification (NCBI taxonomy): domain Eukaryota; kingdom Metazoa; phylum Chordata; class Thaliacea; order Salpida; family Salpidae; genus Thalia; species Thalia democratica. The sequence continues at coordinate 3,680 of NW_028140021.1, read as the reverse complement.
GTTTATTGAAAATTTCTAACTAGCCTGAGTTTTACGAAAATTTCTAACTAGCCTGGCTTATCCTGAGTTTATCAAAACCCTAAATTAAGTTATACAGTAAAAATATTACCACCCAAAAACATTTTTTTTCAAAAGCTGTTAAAAGCAAATACACTTGTAAAAAAACCAAAATACTTTATATTTTGTAGATAGTAGAATTAAGCACTATTGTAGTATTTTCTATCAAACTTAAACTATGTTTTGATAGTGATTACTGTTATATATTATATTTTAAGTTTGATTTAAATTTATATATTATATTTTAGGGGCTGTAAAGTTTCCAAATTTACTAACAGTAAGAAAATCCAATTTTGAAAAAATTAAATTAGATCCATAAAAAATTCTAAACTTATGTACATTAATAGATCTCTTTTGGTCTTAAAGTTAAGATTCTAGCAAATAAATTATCTGAAATGAAAACTAAATAATCAATTAATTTATTTAGAAATTCTTTTAAAAACTATGTTAGTCTCAGTTAATTAATCAGATCCTAAACTAAAATAAACTCTAATAATTTTTTGCTATTATTGTTGCTTTTAAAATAAATGACAAGTAGATAAAACCTATATTGTATACATGGTATTTATGTTTTAATATAGGCTATCAAAACAACTACATAGATATTCAATCTTTAATTTAATTCAAACATTTTTTTTAATGATAAAACTATAGCTGTAAATAGCATATTTCAAAATACAAGTAAGTTTATACCAAAAAAAACTCAGAGTTATGAAATCAAAAAAAAAGTTCTATATTGATACAAATGGTAAAAGTAAAATAAAAAACCACTAATTAAGTAAAATTATTAAACAAGTGGTAAAAGCTTGAAATTGTATGCATACTGTATATATAGAGTCAAAGATTTTCTCATGGTAATCAAACAAAAGAATTTAATTTATAATTCAATAACGCTGTAATAAACAGAGCAACAGTAAAGATGTAAAGCTATACATTTGTTAAATTATCTTAATTTCAAAACTGATAAAAGATGCATAAGTGTTTTTTTAATATCACGAAACATATACTTAAGAAATTAAAAATAACAGTTTAGATCTTACAGTTTAGATTAGACTTTATGTGGGAAATTTTATTCAAATTAAAAAAGAAGTGGGCTGTACTGTCTGTAACAAAACATATAATTAAAACACTAAATAAAATTTGATTGTATAAAAATAATATTAGCATTTTTGTAATTTTTTTTTTTTTAATTTCAAAATATTTAAAGCCATAAGGAGTCTAACCTTATTAAGTAGGTCTTATTTGGTTATTATTGTCTTATTTTTATACACAATTTTTAAAATTTGTTAAATTGAGCCTAGTTTCTGTAAGAAAAGACAATATTTAATATCTTTTTTTTTAAGGGCACACTAAATAGGGTAAAAAGTTGTATTCTTCACCAATACCATAGCATTTTTTTTAATGTTTTAGTTAGATAGTTTTTATATAGTTAGTCATGTTACAGTTCAATTAAGTAAAACTGGCAGCCTATAATGTAAAATTGTTTTTTATTAGTAAACATTATAGAAAACCTTTAGTAAACTATGCTTTTTATGCATTTATAGTGGGAAAAAGTTTCCTGAAAAAAAAAAAAGAACTTATAAAACTTTTAAGTTTAACTTTAAAGTAGAACTTTAAAGTTTAAAAATTCAGATTTTCCTTTTATTTTTGTATGAAATTTCATCAAAACTAAGTTTTTATATGACAGGACAAGAAAATCATACAAAACTGAAAGAATTTTAAAAATTCTACATTAAAAAATTATAGTTTATATCATACTGAACATCATATTTTAATTTGTAAGAAACTCTATTTAGCTGAAAATTTTGAATTCAGCTGAAAATGAAAAAGAAGTGAATTCCAATAAAATCAGGAACACTGGTGAACAATCAGAGTTGTGCTGAAAATTTTAAGTTGGAGAGATTTAAGATTATTCAAAGTTGTTATGACGTGCTTGACTTACTTTAAATGGAAGCTATTTGTATTTTGAATAGAAAACCTGTTCTTTGTAGGCAAAAAAACTTAGTATAGTGTAGCTTTAATTACTTAATGGTCTTTTTGGTGTTTATATGTTTGTATTTTTAAACAGCTTTAATAATTAGGATTTTATATATTTTATTTTACAGTTTATTATCAATAACGTTGTTTTGTTGATAATAAACTGGTAAATAAAATTCATAACTAATCTCAAACTATTAAGTTGAGAGCTTTCTATTCTTTGATTTAAAGCAAACTACAACATTTAAAATATTGATTAGTTTTGTGAAACAAATTAAATATTTTAGGGGTGCGGGGCATCAAAATGGTTGGGAACCACTGATGTTGATGGATACACTTTTTAAATACACTTTTTTTATGTTGACCATTTTTTAAAGATTATGAACTTGACTAGCAGCTGCTTTTTACTGTATTTAAATTCAACCAAATTTTTGAGATATGAAAGTGCAAAAATGTATCAAATGTAAGAAAAGTTTTGCTTAAGTTATAGAAATAAACATTTTCTTAAAAAATTGGTTAGTGATAAGATTTAGTCTCAAAACAAAAGACTGTTCATTGAAATATTTATTATTTTAAATGACATTAAATGACATAAATTTAATTTTTGAAAGTAAATAAAAAATATAATATCAACAAGGGCATCGGGATCCCCTTTTTTAACTAGAAATTTTAGGTAGCACTTATCAAACCTCTTAACAAAATTCAAAGTAATTTTTGAGATGAGGTACAATTTGTTGAGCTTAATATGTTGTTCTGAATGAAAGACATAAGCTTTAAGGAAAATTTTTTTTTTTTTTTTATGAAATTTATAGTTGTTACTAATAATTTTATTTCAACTTTATCTTAAGAAAATACATTCTTTTACTATATTTTAATATTCAACTCTTTAGAACTTTTAAAATTTTAACTCAATATTTTTTTTAAACTTTATAAAATATGTTTACTAAAAATTTAGGGTTTTTAGTTTAACAAAAAAAAAGAGATATTTATCAAATTCTCAAGTTTCTGAAAAGTTGATGAAAAAATAGCAGTCCAATTAGTTTATGTAAACTTAAAAAAAAAAAGATAATTAACTTTATCTTAATATTTAATTAAAATGTCTATGTTTTATAAGATATTAAGGGTTTTAAATAAACACAAATATCAGAGTTGCCAAATGTTTTTTGTAAATTTTTTCCAGGCTTTTAAAAAAAATGTTTTTTGGTGCATTTTTAATATAACTATTCATAAGATAAAATAACTGTCTTAAAAAGTATAACAACACTTAAGGGCATAGGCCTTTTTTTTTAAATTTGATCTTATTTTATACAGCTTTTCCCAAGCTACAAGATGCTTTTTACAGATTTAAAAAATTCAAAATATTTTTTGAGATATAGCCGTTCAAAGTCAGAGGCAACAATAGGTTCCTTATGGGAGGCGCAAACTAAAACAGCAAAAATAGACTATTTCACTAAAATCTATCTTCTCCTACATTTTTTGAGATAACTACCTCAAACTTTCAAAAAATGTTCCTTGATATATTAAGAAAATTCTGTCAAAATGATTTTTTTTTTAATTAAAAAACAGTATTTTTTGTTTTGTTTTTTTTTTTTATATTTATTTTTTTTAAATTTGTTCTGACAGAATTTTCTAAAAAGTGTAAGGAA
>NW_028140020.1:0-36877 GCF_965202585.1 Thalia democratica | reverse complement strand
CCAAGACTAAAAAACACTTCTTAATTAAAAGACCATGGCTTTTGAAACATTCTAACAGACAGCTTCGAGGACTTCAGTTAAAAAATAACAAATAGAATCACGCAAACACCATTGAATAAACACCTTATCTTACAACATAAATATTTTATTGTAAACTGATCAAATATTTTAACACTTATTGTAACGATAGGATATGTAACAAAGTAAACTGTTTGGCTAGTTTAATAACGTAAAAAAACACAATAGAAAAACTAAGCAAATGGGAAGTTCGGAAGTACTTTGTAGATCAATGAGTGGCTTGTATAAAAAAAATAACTAAAAAATATATGTTCCTTCATTTTAGTTTTAAGTAATTCACTTCAAATTTTCAGGAAACATCCCTTTATAATATTGCGATTAAAGTAAAAGAGGTAGAATTATGAAAAAATATAGACCAAAAAAGATAAAGCTTTTTTTTTTCTAATCAAAAAATCAATAGAAAATCCTTTTTTACCAGTTGTTCAAAATTTATTAAATAGCTTTCAGAATAGTTTCTAAAGTTATTGATCAAAAAATGTAGGATGAGAAATGTTTTCAACGAATTAATCTACTTTTACCTTTTTTGGTTTGTATCTCCCACTAGGAACCTAGTAAACTGTTAAGCTTTGATCTTTTTTTAATCAAAACTACTTAAATTTCTAGAAGTCACTGGTAGCTTAATTATTTATGTAAAAAACAACATTAATCCAAACTGTTTAACCCCTGTGCCCTTAACATTATAATTAATTGATGAAGTAAAAATACTATTTTGCAGTTTAACATCTAGTAGAATATTACAAATATAATATAATGTTTTAAACTTAAAATTCACGATTCTGATGAATTTAGATATCATTAAGTCCTGTCAGGTTTATTTGCGTTTATACTAGTTATCTGAGAGATTATAAAATTTTGTTCAGCTTAAATAAAAGAAAAGTGTTCAAACACTTGTGGCTAATAATAATCTTAAAGCTTCTTTAATAAACACAATAAAAATATTTTCTGTAATTTGTGTATAGAAATTAAAAAATAGATTACTTTATTATAGAAATTAAACTTTAGATACATTATATTAATAAACTAACTAATAATGAAAAGGTTGCAGTCAAAAGCCATCTCAAAGTAGAGTTTTTTGATTTTCAATGTCATCACATTTGTAAGCTGTTAATAAATAATTAGTTTGCAATGTAAAAGTGAACTAAAAGGTAATATTTAAAAGTTAAGCATTGCCCTTAAACATATGAGAACAAAATCTAAATTTTTATTCAACAATTTGAAGTGATTTGAACTTCTTATCAGAATGTGATTTGAATGCAACTTTTGATTTAAACGTTGTTTTAGAGCAGTGCCTTCCAAAGAATGGGGAAAATTGTCTTTTGTGAGGATTGGCAATATAAAGTAAGGGGGTCAAAAAAAAGAGATTTAAAAACATTGTTTAAATATCATTGTTAACTCGATTGGCTCAAACAAAATTTAATGACAATATCTTAAATGTCATATTTTATATATAGAATAGTCGTTATAAAAAATTTTAACTAAAGATTTTACTTATAAATATTAAATAAAAAATCAGTTTTAATTAAGTTTAAATTTACAAACACTTTTATTCGATAAAAAATATTAGTATACAGTGTTATCGACTATATAAAACTTCTATGAGCATAGGTCTATGCCAAACTAATTTATAAAATAATTATTAGTTGAACAAAAAACTTAAAAATAAGTTAAAGTTTTTTTTTACAATATTCTATTCAGCATTATCATATAGTTACAACTATAACCTAATAATTATTTATTAAAGAAATATTTACACTTATTACATCTAAAAACTATTTATTTGTTATTTTCGTTGTAAATAAAACTAAAACTTATAAAAAAGTTAAAAGGTCAAACTAAAAAAACATTTAGTCCATGTTAAATTTTTCAAGTTATAATTTAATAATGCATTTTTTAAACTGATGAACCACTAAAGTAAGTAAAACTTGGTATTGTATTTAAAAAATACTTTCTTAAAATTTTTATTACCAAGTTCCTTAAACTTTTTCTAATAGGACACTCTATTGTTTTGCTGCTAAACATAGTTGAAATTAAGTACAATATACTAAAAAAATTGAGTGTATAATTAAATATAGGTCCAGAACTATGCAAAAAAGAAATTTAGTATTTTATTACTTAATTTTTTTTTTATTGCAATTTTTAAGAGAGATCTAACTGAATCTTATATTTGTTGCTTAAAAAAAATAATTAATTTGCTTTTAAAAAATCATCTAAGGTTTTTTGATTTTGAAATAATAAGTATGTATTTTTTAACAGGGTTGCCAAATGATTTTTGAAAATTTTAAACAGAGTTCTTAAATTTCTTCCAGGTTTTTAAAAGTAAAAATTTGTTGTTCATTTTCAGTATAAATTAAACTCAAAGTGTCTTAAACAGTGTAAAAATATAAAAAAGTACTTTAATTCTTCTTTGAATGTGGTTAAAATAAAAATACTTTAAATTATACAAAAAAAATTTTGTATATGATTTGTATATATAATTAAAATGTCATCATTTTCGTATACAAGTTGTTAAAAATTCTAGTTTTTTGTTAAAACTGTAAAATTCAAAGTTTTTCCAAGGTTCTAGGTTTTTTTTGGCAAAACCATTTTATTATAACAGGACATCTTTTTTAAAATTTTATGTACTTAGCTTTATAACCTTGTTTAAGTTATTTAAAATTTATACATTATTTGTCTTTGAAACTGATTTTGAATAATTGCTCCCCATATGATTGCATAAATTTTTACATAACATAATATATCCTAAAGGTCAACTAAAAATTAAAAAAAAAAACATATAAATGTTATGCCATATCTTTAAAATAGTATTTTTGTGGTTTTTTTTTTGTACCCTTTCCTGTAACCATGTTTATAAATATGTTATTATATTCTTTATGTAGTAGGGTAATGACTTGGAACAATAATTTATTTGGTTTTCATTAAGGTTTTAATTTCTCAGATTTTATGTTTTAAAAGAAGGCCAATGGTTTTAGAAATTTCTTGAGAAACAATCATGAGGGAGATTCAATTTAATTGAATGTATACATTTTATTCTAAAGATATATAGATGCTATGTAAATTAAATAAACTGATAAGGATGTGTTTTATTTAATATTAAAATCACTAAATGTATATCTAAAAAAATTCTTGCAATGCATACTTTTTTCCACACAAGATGTGAAACCTACGGTTATAAAACTAAAATAATTTTAAAAATAAACATGTAAGATTTTAAAAAACTGTGTGTGTTGAACTGAAAATAAGCATACTTTTTTTATCTATGTCCATAATACTTATTGTAAAAGTTATTTATATACAGTGATATAGAAAAAATGTTCAAAATAGTACTTAAAAAAGTTAAATTCACAGTAAAACTTCTGAAATAAATATAACAAGCTACAGAAACTTAAAAAGTCTTAATTAAAATTTTCGATAACAACTGTTATCAAGTTATTACCAATGGGGTTTTATAAAATATTAAACTGGATCAATCAAATGTCATTCTACAGTTTGGCCACTAGTTTATTTGGAAATTTCTTCTAGGTTCTTTAAAGTACACATTTTTGGTCTATTTTAAGTTTGAAATAAAGTTTAGGGTAAAGAACTGTCTAAAAACATTGAAAAGATGTGGTAAACCTACTTAAAATGTGTTTTTTGATGAAAAAAAGCTTTTGATGATAAGAAATTTTGTTATCTAGATCATAGATTTTTTTATCAAACTGAAGTTTTACTACTTTACATGTGAACAATTTTTTAATTTCCAGTTTTTTTAGTGATATTTGTTAAAAACTTTCTTCAAGATTTCTCAACTTCCAGGTTTTTTTAGCCTTAATTCACATTTTTCTAGGATTCCAGGTTTAGTGGGAACCCTAATTCTTGATGTAGTATAAAATCTGTCCTGAGAATTTTTAAAGTCCTGAAACTATCCTGAGATCAAGATTGGCACTTGATTTTCAATTTTTTTTCAGGTTTTCCAAGTTTCTTCCAGGTTTTTAAAAGATCTATTTTTAGTTTAAAGTTAAGTAAGGTAAGAAAACTGTGTTAAATAGTATAAAAACATCAAAAAGATAGTGTAAAGCTACTTTAGTTCTTTTATTTAATATAGAAATTTTTCATGATGACAAAAAATGTTTATCTATGCAAAATATTTTTGTTTTAATTAAACATGTTAAAATTGTTTAAAATTATAGGCTTTTTTGCCTAAATTTTCAAACTCAAGGTTTTAAAGTTAAAGTGGCAACCCTGTGAGGTTTTCATAAAAAATCAAATCTGTCCTGAGTCATCCTGGATTTTAAAAAATTTAAAATATTCTGAGTTACCATAAGTCATTCTGAGATTTACTAGGATTACAAAATATCCTGAGTACCCTAAATGTGTGGCCAACCTGTCATTTTCTTGTTCATTAAATGTTCTAGCATAATGGTTATAAAATGAATAAAAATTTTTTGACCATTTACAGAGAAAAGATACTTTCTGAATAAGTGTGGCATGTAACTTGATTAGTATCAGCCATTAAAATTGATTTAAATTTGCAAAACAACTAGGAATTTTTTCTGACCATTTTTAAATTTAAATATCAAAATAAGCAGTTATGATTAGTTTATAAAAATTTTGATAAAATTATTTAAATAAAATTATTTTATCAATTGTGTGTATCAAAAAATGATTTAAAGTACATTATAATAATACTTGTTATTAAATTATAGAAAAAATTACCATATCACAATATTTTTATTGTCATAAATATTAAATACAATGATAATACTAACCTTTGTCACAGATATAAAATGTATGGCACCTATTTTAAATCCTTTTACAATATCTATTCTAGAAAAAATGCGGGAAATAACAAATAGTCTCAAAGCAGTCGTGATAAACCAGGTACTTCAACGATACAAAATAACTTATTTTTATGTTTAAACAAACCATTATCTAAAAATATTAGCTTGTCAATTAGGATAAACATTTTTTTTACATGTTTAAATTAAAATAATAAGTTGAAACAATTTTTTACATGCAATTTATGTTCTTTAATGTTTTACAGATTACCCTAGAATAAGTTACTAAACTGAGTTGTAAAATATTTACGACCGTATAACAATTGCATAAAAGTTAAATGTTTTACTTTTTTTTATGTTTTTATAAAACAGATTATTAATGATTAATTTGAAGTTTGAAACACTAGAATTTTAAATTGCTAAAAACGCAGTACATTTGTTGTATTCTAATTTAAATAAACCATGCTGACTCAAAAAAAATTCAAAAATTTTGTACAGACGACAAAAGCAATAATGATATCCTAAAAAAATTGAACTTTATATAAAACTGTTGTCAAATGACTAGAAAAAAATAACGCGAAACTTTGTTTTATTTTAGTTTGAAATATTCGGTAAAAAAAATGAAAAAGTCGGTTAAAGTTTTTTAGAGCCAAGCCTGTGCCACGAGATAAACTCAAGTTGTTAGTTAGAAGCTTTTGGTAAACTGTAACTTGGATTTCGTTTTTAATGAATACTGTCAGTCAGTTACATCTAAAAAAATTTTTAATCGTCAGTCTACAAACAGCTTATATATTTTATAACATTTTTCAAAATACTTAGTGTAGCATTTGTACTGAGTAAAAGAAAGACACCTGTTGAAATTATTTTCTTGTTGCAACAAACAGACTTTGTAGAAGTAAATTTAACATTCAATTGTTTTTATTTATAAATTATGATTATTTCGAATTTAGCACTTCAATAAATTTAAAGTTTTATAAAAACTGAACTTGTCTACCTACTTTAAATTATTTTATGATTAAATTTTACAATGTGATATTTATATAAACTCACAAAAATAGTTTTTACTTTATTAACTTTATTTTGATTTTGAATTTACTTAATTATTGAATTTTTAACCTACTACATATAATTAAAACATAATTTTATTTTTATCGTTTTACCTTGGCTTTATATTAATAAAACATGATTTTAAGCAAAAGTTTGTTTTACATAAAGTAAGTTTATTTGAAATAGCTTAAACATTACAAACTATATTACATCTAAAATAGAAAGATTTTTGTTTTCTAACTTGTGACATTTAATAAGTAACCTGGCTGCTATTTGCAAAAAAAAATTTATACCTTAAATTTAGTAGGTTTAGTTGTTATTTATCAACTGTGTAAGTATAAACTAAAAAACTTATCTTCTAATAAACATATTTTTTCTTGGATCTTATGTACTTTTGATTAAAATTTATTAAACGTATATGATTTTTAACAAAGCAGAGCAAAAAGTTTGGATATATATCAAGCATTTATTTGCTTTGAATTAAAAATTCTAAAAACTTTTTTTTTTTTTTTCAAATACTTGTAACTGTAATTAACTTCGACTTTTGTGATAAGTTTTGAGGCTCGCTTTATTAGAGTTTTTTTTTCGTAAAATAGATTGAAAAAAAAAATTGTACTTTTTTCTATTTTTAATCTTTCTACTTTTTCAATCAAGACTTAATATTTGTCGACTTTTTTTATAACAATTTTTACCGTTTTCAATAGTTTAAAGAGTTTTTAGAACTAAACTTTACTCATTATATTAGGTTTTAGATATTACTTAACAATTTCATTTTTTTAATTTAGTAAGTAATCAAATGAGTCGGTTCGCAAATATTTTGTTTTTTATGAAGGAATGCGTTTTCGAATACTAAATACACATAATTGACAAAAACAAATTAAGCAGGTAAACTAAATGCTTAAAGGATAAAGACAATACATTCTATACTTTTTTTCTTCTATTTTTTTAGGAGGCACACTTGAACCATTGTCTATCCCCACGCTACGCCCCTATTACACACAACAGCAAGATTTACTTCAAATACTCAAATTTTCACATTAAATTAAATACATTCTGTAAGTTGTAGAATGCCGACCAAGTCGGGTAGAAACAGTTCAACTTAAAAGAAGATACAAGTATATACTAAGACGCCCCTGGTATAAATTGTTGTAAGTTAAATACATTAATACGTGATAAGCAAATAATTTTGAAGAAAACTTATGCGTTTTTCAAGTAACCTTTTTAAGTATAATAAAAATCATCAAAAAAAACTAGAACACTAGAATAAATAAATAAATGTACAGTACTGATAGTTGTTATAATAAAAGTGTAACAGTTAGATTTTAACAATTTTTTTATTTACAACATTATAAAGTTTTGCGATAAAAAAACAAGCCGATAGAAACGAACAGAGAAAATAATGAAAATCAAAAAATTCCTTAAGAAACAACATTATTATTTTTTTTCGGCTTTCCTGAAGGACCTGTAGTAAAAGAATAAAACTTAAATAAAATGTTACAAATTATTTAGAGTATGTAGGATAAAAACAATTATAAAATATAGTATAAGAATAAAAGTTTTCAGAAAACAGTAGTGTTTTGTTAAAGTAATTAACTTAAATTTCCTTTTAAAAAGATAGTTCTGTTATAAATAAAACAATACCAACTATTATTTTTAATCCTGCATTTTTGTAGTTCAATTTAAAAAACAGGTTTAAAATTAACTTTTAAATTTATAATTAAAACGAAAGCTAGACAACTTTTATATTTTTTGTCTAAATACTTTGGATAGATGCTCAAACCTATGCTTTTCAAACAAAAAAGTTTTAAAAATTTCTTTTATAAAACTTACTTTCTTTTGGTAAACAATAGTAGTCACTTTTTTCTTCTATAAATTTACAAACACTAATTCCGTCATTGCATAATTTATTATTTTCAGACTTTTTGCATCGTCTGGCTGTTTAATGAAACTAAAATAGTTTATATAAAAAATATTTTTCAAACATCTATAAGGTTTAGTAGATAAAATAGTTTCAATTGTAAATAAGATAATGTTTAATAAGAAAGTGTTTGTTTAATGTTAAAATTTAAAATAAAAAATTAAATAAAATTCAAAAATTAAAATTCTTAAACTATTTTAGTTTTGCAAAGTTTACACGAAAATCACTAAAAGTAAAACAGTTTAACTGAAATTTGTAATTTTATTAAAATAATCAACAAAAAGTTTTCAATATCGTTTTAAAAAGGGTTATTTGCTATATCTTAGTTGCAACAAAACTTTAAAAGTTTTAAGATAGAAATTCTGTGCATATTAAATTTGTTTTACAAAAAATTAGTGCCCTGTTTATAATGATTAAAAAATGTTTTTGAACTAGTTTTAACAAAAATCAAAGTACTGAAATACAACCAACCTTGCGGTTTTTCACAAAAATATCCTTCATAACCATCGGGACATTTACATTTACAATATGGAGAATGATCAGTTGGTTCGGCTAATCCTCCGTGAGAACAGCTTGTTTTTCTCGTGAAGAATTTTGATCCAGGCATGCAAGGTCCTATTTGAAAAGTAGTTTACTAGGTACCAGTCGTTTTATTCCATAATTTAGTTTATTTTAAAGTTGCCAAATAAATAAATTGTGTCTCTAAGTGTTAAAGGATCAAAATCGATGTTAAAAAGGTTTTTATTTTATAATTTCATGGTGTTTTCCATTAATTTAGTAACTAAACTATTCAAAAGGTAGTGTATCTAATTTGTCTATCATCAAAAACAAGGCTTAATACATCCTTTTTCGGAAATTTCTTTCTTACGCTGTTAAAAAGCGCATTCAGATCTTTAGTTTTAAGAAAACTGAGTATGTTTTCTAGAGCATGCTCAGATCTCAACCGTTCATTTTGTTTTAAGAAACTGATCCGAGGATTAGACACCATGCCATAAGTTAAATAACAGAGATACCAATAAAATTGATCAAAAGAGACATACTGATTAAATTCCATTCAAGATATGTACAGTGAGTAGGGCGTTGGCAACCGCAATCGTCAAACACTTCGTTTTAAGAACATCGGCAAGCAGGACTAATTATTAGCAACTCATTATGTACACATGTAATTTAATATTAGTAATGATGAGTTGTATTTGCCTGCAAATGACTGCGACAAACTGCAATCTACTACAATATATATCGAAAATATTAAAAGGAAAAATTAAAGAGATCGATTCAGACTAAGAAGTTAGAGTCACATTATATTTTTAATTATAACTTCTTACATCAGCGCGGTAGTATTTTTTTTTGTTCGTCGTAATATGTACGTAGATATTTTAATCGCATTGTTGGTATAGGTTGATAGCTGTTCAGTTATTTTATAAAATAAATCAGTTACCTACTGATACAAACATGTTCAGTTTTAAAACAACTAGTAACTAACCCTTTTCACAATAATCTCCATGGTAACCATCGGGGCAGCTACATTTACAAAACGGTGAGCTGTTTGTTGACTCGGCGACTCCACCGTTCAAACAGTTCGTTTTATTTGTGAAAAATATCGATCCAGTCGTACAAGGGCCTGTTTTAAAAACAAGTCACCAGCTGTAAATATTTTTATTTTAGTAAGTTTAACTAATTTAAATTTATAAATTATTAAAATTATCATAATAATCTTTTAACCAATTGATTGAGATAAATTATATATTTACTTATGTTTCACTCAGTTGGATATCTACAGTTTCAATAAACTCTAATTCTTGTATTTGAAACCAAACTTGTTCTTTTACATACTAAAAGTTACCTATTTCACATTTTTTTCCGTGGTGTCCTCCTACGCAGTTGCAACCAGGAATGCTTTCGTATCGATTTTGGTAATAACCTTTTCTGTAAAATTTTCTCGCACATTTTCCCCCATTTTCGCATTCATTATAATTGTCACACACATCTGTTTTGTAATCAAACATTAATTTTTACAAATTGTTAAAACTAAATGAACACAAAATTTAAAAATGTATGTTTAAAGAGTTAATTACAAAAGTAAAACAAAAAAGAAGTATAAAATACTACTATTATGGAACAACTAAGGTATATAATATATATGCACATATGTTTACACATCCTTTTAAAAAATCTTATAAAAGTATTACAGTTATAAAAAATACAGTAAACTGTAAATTTACAAATGACCAACCGGTGACTTTAAAATGGTCACTAAGGTTAAAAGGCAGATCGATATAAAGAAAACAGTAACTAGTTATGATTCGTTAAATACACAGAAACATAAACAATTTAAATAAAGAAAAAAACAGTTTTGTTATAAAACTGTAAATTAATACTTACCGGTTACTTTTAACAATGTTACTAAGTTAAACCTCAAAATTGGACATGATTTAATGGTAGATTTAAAATCAAAAGTCAATATGCTACCGTCCAAATTTTTTCCGGCTTTTTCAATGTTTAACTTAACGAAATACCATTTTTTTAATGAACTCAGTTCTACGTTTCTGAAAAAAAAAAACAACTAATTAAAATAACAAACAAAACTAAAAATATTTTTTTACTACTACAGAATACAACTTTTTGTCGAAGCTAATAGTTATTGATAAATTAACTTTAAAGCTAAAGCACAACTTAATAATTTTATATATTACCAGGTTTCCGTGAGTAAAAAAATTCCAACTATTTTAAAAATCAATAAAGTAGTTAATGATACTATTAAACAACGAAACAAAAACCCTTTGAGACTTTTGTGAGTGATCGGTTGGCGAGTGTTTTTTTCTTATAATTTTTCCACAGCTTAGAAAATGTCTGTCCTTCTTCGACCAAGTACGCCTGATCGGTCATCTTTAGAATAATGAATTGGTAAGCTAGTTTTAAAGCATTTAAAGTTGGAATTTCGGTGAAATATTTTTTTTTTTATAAACTTAAACCTACCACCATAAGTGTTGTTTTCTATTAAATTTTCGATTAAATTTAAAATAATTATGAAAAAAAATTCTGTAAAATATTGAGAATAACTTGAGCCTTATTTTGTATAAAATTTTTATAATGAGAAAATTGTTTATAATAAAAGTAACCAAAACAAACATCGTGATTGCTGAGCTGAAGAGTGGCTTCCAATTGGCAGGCGGATCCGAAATACTCGTTGGTGATTCGCACGTAAAGTGTGACGTCATCACCCGCCTGCACTCTGGTGACGTTGTTGAAGCTCGAGAAATACTTTTCTTCTTTTAAACGTCTTGTAAGATTTTCTGCAGTGTTTAGCTTTTTTTTTCAACGGTATAAAAGTATTTTGTGAAGTTTATTATTTTATTAATGTTTGACAAAGTCGGATTACTTTTTACCCACTGAAATTTGATAATAAATAAGTTGACTTGCACTTTTTTATTTATTTAAATAACTGATTTAGTTAACACAAAATCTAGTAATAGTTTTTAGTTAGAAGAAATAATTATATTTTCAATACATACACTAAAACTAGGTTTGTTATTTTAAAAAATTACAGCGTACACATTCAAACTTTTACAATTAAAACTTTGACAAATGACATTATAAAAAAATTAAGAACCCATATTATAAAAAAAAACATGAATATATAATTTTTTATTCGGTTTTAACTTAAACAAATGTCTATTGCCACTTTTTCTTTTTGCATGATTTTAATTAATGTTTAAGATATGGCTTAATTAAGTGTCTAATACAGCAATTTTTAGTCGTTTTAATGTTCTCATTTAATTTTAATTTGTTTTTTTCATTATCTAAATCTTAAAAACTAGATCTTAAACCGCTATTTTACATTTTCAAAATATATTATATTTTTAGAGATATGGCATTTAAAAGATTTTCAATAAACTGAATTGTCATAATTAGAGTTGTTTGAATTTGAATAGTCATGTAACCCGAATAACAACAGTTTCAAATATAGACTGGTTTTTTTATATTCTAACTACAGAGAGATTATAACTTTTTAGCTTATAAAAGACTTATGCTAACTGATTTAATATTTACTTTTTAAATTTATCATAAGAAGTTAAAATAGTTCAATAAGTTCTATTAATAAAAAAATAAATCATATAGTTCTTATAAGACTAAATTATACAAGTTTTATGTATGTACAAACAAGTAATGAAAAAAAATTGAAGGTAAAATGTTGACTCTCTTGAGGTAGCCTAGTAAAATATTTGTAAGAGCAACATTTGAGCATCATACGCGTATGCTTAATGTTACACTAGTAAGAGAGGCGCTTTTGTGCGTTCGGTCGACTTGAAGCTTAGGGATTTTATAATGTGAAGGCTTGTATGCATTTAACGAAGAAATCCCTGGACGTCGAGACGGGTAGGCGTCAAGTCGTCGAGGCGGGTTGGTTGGTGGCAGAGATTCGCTATAGCTTGAGTCGACCGGCCGTCGACTTAAGCTGCCATCGAAAGGCCGTTAAATCAGTCAAAGGTCGTATAGCAGACCTGATTGAATGAGTAAGGAGGGAAATTAGAGCGAGAGAAGGCAAGTACCGTCCGAAAGCAGCCATAGAAGCCGGCTCTCGCAAGCAGTAAGCTCTGACATGATTCAGCCCAGTTAAAAGTACGTTTGAGTGCATATATATGAATGATTGAACCTGTGCATTTGTAAAGGTGAAGCTTCAACCGGGCAACTGAAGCAGGGAAGGCGAGTTAGAAGAAAGTGCACAGGCGAAAGGCGAAGCACTCAAAATGTGACAGGCAGAGAAGCGGCTGCATCTCACAGTCGCTTTCACGTTCAGAGGTGAAATAAGGCAAAGTATTTTGTGAGGGAAGCAGAAGCTTTGAAAAAATAATTTAAAAACATGGGAGGGCCTGTTTTTTCGAAAATTTGTCGGATGCAATTTTTGAATGGAAAGTGTAGGAATGGTGGAATATGGAAGGAAAAGATTGAAAAAAAAAATTGAGCAAAAAAGGCTCCGATTTCGCCCGCGGGCGAAATCGGAGCCTTTTTTGCTCAATTTTTTTTTTCAATCTTTTCCTTCCATATTTTTTTTAAAGACGCTCGTCGAAAGATGAGCGTCTTTTTTTTTGCTCAATTTTTTTTCAATCTTTTCTTTTCATATTTTTTTCAAAGACGCTCGTCGAAAGATGAGCGTCTTTTTTTTTGCTCAATTTTTTTTCAATCTTTTCTTTTCATATTTTTTTCAAAGACGCTCGTCGAAAGATGAGCGTCTTTTTTTTTGCTCATTTTTTTTTTCAATCTTTTCTTTCCATAATTTTTCAAAGACGCTCGTCGAAAGATGAGCGTCTTTTTTTTTACCGAATTTTTTTTTTATTCTGGTTGTATTTTTATCAGTCAACTAGCTGTATTTATGAAAAAAGATTTTTTCAAGTCTTAAGTTTCTAGAGAGTGTCACCGAAGGGTGAGCACCTTTTTTTTACCATTTTTTTTTAATTTTCTTCTTGACTGAACCAATAAAAAATCCCCTAACCTAAAACCGATTGATAGTCGCTTAAATATTTTTAAGTTATTAAGTGTTAAATATTTATAAAATGAAGCTTAAGCATGATGATTCAAAGCTTCATTTTTAAATTATACAATTAACTAGATATTAATGAACAAACAAATTTGTATAAAGTTAACCCGGGGTTTAAAAATCACAGCCTTTTATTTAGTTTTTAATGTTATAAATATGGAAATGGTAGTTTATTTAATTATAATAATTTTCACTAGTATAAAATACAATTAGTACTAAAACGATGATATTTTTGGCAAGGGAAATAAATCGAAAATTGTTAAAAAAGTTTAACAAATTTCGATACTTGCACTTATCATGTATGTTTTAGTTGATAAATTATTTTAATTTAATATATATCTAATTATTTTTAATTGCATACAATGTGTTATGAAGATCAAAAAATAAGTAACAGACTTTTGGATTTTCACTTAACTATGTCTATTTTTAATTGGTCATTTAAGTAAGCGTTTCAAATACAAAATACGATTAAATATTACATTTTGAACATTTTTAAATAGAAATAAATAACGTTCTTGTAAACATTCAATTTTCAAGTATTTAAGTTCTAGTTGTTTATACATAAGTGAACATATTTAAAATCATTTTTTTAAAGCCCGTGATTTGAATCTTATTTGCATTGAATTATATTTATTTAATTTTACATACTGAATAGCGTTTTGTGGAAAAATATTTAAGTTGTCTTAATTTTTTATAAAGGTAAGTTACAAAATAAAATTTAACCTTGATTACTAAATGTATTAAACAGACTTCAATCTACATTCTAAAAATTTTATTAGAAAAGATGATGTTTATTAATGTTTGAACCTCTATTCGGGGTTTCCCCAAATTTGATAATACATCCCCTCGAGACCATTTTCGCTATCACGGGCGTAATAAGTAGGGGGATGTAAAATAAAAAAAATAATTTTGTGATTGGATACATTATAAAAATTAATCATTTATCAAAAACAGTTCAAGCTATAAATGGTTTTGATAAAAAATTACGCTTTTATTCAAACCTGACTTTAACTTGTTTGTAACTATTTTATATTACATACTAACTAGCATTTTGTAGAAAATGCTAAAATGTTACATAAAGGTAAGTATTTACAAATGTTAAATACATTTACTAAAATAAAAATCTGAGTCACTTTAAAAAAAAATAACTATATATAACGCGAACAAATTTGATATTTATATGATAAAAAATCCGTATAGGTCTTATGCAATACAAAACTCAAAACACTAAAACCATTAAGAAAACTGACCAGCGTATCAATGTTTACAGTTGAAATTATCCGATCTTATACCAATAAGGACTGAAGACTTTTTGTACATTTTGTATGCACCCATCGATCTAGAAATTTATTGATTAAATTTTGCTATTTTTATTTACAACTTTTATCATTTAGAAATTTATTACTTGTTCCTTAATTTTTAGTGAACAAAATCGATTGAATTTTATTTTGTATGAATTTTTTCAGAAACAAACTTAGAAAAGCAACAACTTGTCAGAATACTATTTAAATACAATAACCTCTCTCAAATCTATCCACTCTCGTTTTAAATAGAATTCTCAAAAAACACAAAAAGTATACTTAATTTGAAACTTTATATTGTACCAACAAATTTGTTGTATGTTTTCAATTAATGCTTTAAATTAACATGTTTGATTGTCAAACTGTACATCTTGCAAACATTCAGTTGTTTTAACTTTGTAATCTCGTTACATTCTCACGTTTAACTACAAACTTTTGCTGACAAATGTGCGTAAATTCGCGAGAGGTTACTGTAATGTATATACACTAGCTATATTTAATACTTTAAAAAGGTTGACATATTTTACAAAAACATTCTAAAATAAATTTCTAAAAGATTAACACAGTACAGTGCTTTCTCACTTATCCAGTCACGTTGGGTTATTTTGTAAATCCGGATATTTATATTACGCAATGCATACATTAAAACAAACACTAAATTTAATTCAGAAAGTCAGAAAAGCTTGCAAATGAACAATAAAAACCTTTTTAAGTTATTGTGCGCGAAAAATATTAAGTTTGAGAAAATTTTAAACTATTAGGTAACTATAAACTGTTTGCCTAGTTTTAAAATTAAAACAACAACTAAGTGCAAAACACAACAAAAAAATATTAAAAGACCTTGGCATTATAAAAATTTGTATTTATCTAGCTCTCATATGTATCTAAATGTATGAAAGAATCTGTTTCTGAAAATATAATTATTAGTGCGAGTTAAAATACAAATGTACATTAATATGATGTAATTGTCTTTAAATAGAGTTTGAGTGTAAATTGTACACTTGAAAAAGTATCCAGTTTTTTTCTGGGTTGTCAAAAGTTTTATGTAAATGCCATCCAGATTAAAAAAAAATTAGTTTATCGGACCACTTTAAGTATAAAATTAAACTTAACTTTAAAAAAAATCTTAATATTGAGATTAAAAGATACTGTAAAACGTTCAAATAAATTTTTCTAATGAAGAAAAAGTTTAATGATATAAACACTTTTTATACAACTGAAATTTCGTTACTTTTTATGTAAAATAGTTTGACATTTCTGAATTTTTAGTGATTTTAATTCAAAACTCAACGAAGTTTTTTCTATATTCCAGGTTTTTTTGCAACCCTGTATCTTAATAAAATCTTGTTCAAAATGACACGAATAATAAATAACTCTTGAAAAACGTAATTAAAGTACATAGAGAGTAGAAAGCAAAATCACAACGTTATAAGTAACATAGTCGTTTAAATAATTGTTAAACGACGCAACGAATTTTTTTTAAGACAAAACACAATAACTACTTTGGATTTCAGACTAATGCACAAATAATTTTATATATAACCTTAAACAAATTTAGCTCAAGCTGTCAAACCTACAACAAACTATTTAATAAATTTATGCTAATAACAGTTAATAAAAAAATTGAAGAACAATATTAAACAAAAACAATTACTTTTAACGATTAATTAAAGTTTTATTTGACTTGAAATGACTCAGATTTTAAAAATGAATAAACAAACGTTTAGGAAAACATTCAACAGTAAATTCATCTAAATAAAGGTACCGGAATCAAAAACGAAATTGACAAACAATAAACATACAGTAAACTATACAACTACAGCGGTAATCTGTTTTAAAAAACTAAATTGGAACATTAGGTACAAGTTAAACTAAAGGCAGAACAGTTTGGCTTTTAATAATGAATCATATAAACTTACAATCTGTCTTATTATCTTTTTAATCTAATTTTTTGAAAGTTAAAAACAATTTGAAGCTACAGTAACCTCTCGCTTATTTACGCACATTGTGTCCACAGAAAAAGTGCGTAAAGATATGAGAGATCGTAAAGAAACGAGAGGTACCAAATATACTGAATATAATGGCTGTTTTCTAATATTGCTTCTAGTTAAAAGCAGACTGGGCACTTTCCCACTTTTAAATATTTGTTTAATATATTTACAAATATGAAAACAACAGATAAAAATATACATATATTATAAAAAAGGATTTGAATTTCTATAAAATAATAATACAAGTAGAAATAATTTTACTATTTTAATATTAAGTATTTTGTATGTGACATTTATACTCTATTCTGCTTAGCAAATTAAATTTATAATTAAGCATTTCATTAAAATTATAAAATGATGTTTATTAATATATAGGGCAAGACTGCTTTATTATTTCTTTGTGTTTTAAACTCTCATTATTTCATTATACTTTCATTATAAAACACAGTCATGTTTATTTCCGAATTTTGATTTAATCTCTTATTGTTATCAAAATTTCTGATGTACTGAGGTATAACTAAATGTTTATCAATTGGTCAAGGAACATAAATTTACAAAGTCTAAAGATATAGAGAGGTGTGTTAGCATTCAAAAACATATTTTAATTTAAAAATATACATTGAACCTAATTTGTGCAATATTAGAAAAAAATAAAACTTTTATTTTCTGAATTTTATAGAATTCTGAAATGCGTAACTAAACGAGAGTGCGTAACGTCACGAGTGCGTAAAGATCCGAGAGGTTACTGTAATACCTTATTATTTTCTTAGTTACAGCTTAGAAACTGATATATTTCATTTTTTAAGTCTACTAATGAACATGAATCTAAACATATTTGTACATTTTTGTCTTGACAGTTTACTTCTAATACTTAACTCACATTTTTGAAAAAGACAGTTGCAAAAATCGTCTGGTGCCCATGGATTAGTGAATCTTTCCAGGTTCTATCCAATATCATCACTGCTTTGTAAAAATAAAATTATATCACTTACTATTACTACACAAAGTTAAACTTTTTCAAACAAAATTGTTAAAAATAAGTATGAATTTTATTTTTAACATTAGAAAAAAAACTACATAAGTATAAAGATGACAACAAACAAAAAATTCAGATTTTCTATTAATTAAGCTGTGAGAGATGTTATGCTAGTTTAATTATTATGTAAATATTGAATATAATTTTGTTGCTGAATGTTTTATTCTACAATTTTAATTTTGCCGTGAAATTTAATGTGCAAGTACAGAAATAGATAGGACACCAGTTTAATTACTTTGCACACACACAAGTAGTTATATAAAATAAATTGTTTAATTTTTTGATTGCAAGGAAAATACTTAAAAACCTGATGGAAAAGAAATCAATAACGTTTTGAACGAAAAAAAAGTAACAGAAATACATAACAAAGTTTGTTAAAGGTTAAGTAAGTGATAAACTAGAGCAGGACTTTAAGTGATAACTTATCAGTCAATTACTAACAACTTTAAGCACTAAGGGCAGAAGCAGCAGTTTAGATCATAAGATGTATTGCATGCCAAGACTAAAAAACACTTCTTAATTAAAAGACCATGGCTTTTGAAACATTCTAACAGACAGCTTCGAGGACTTCAGTTAAAAAATAACAAATAGAATCACGCAAACACCATTGAATAAACACCTTATCTTACAACATAAATATTTTATTGTAAACTGATCAAATATTTTAACACTTATTGTAACGATAGGATATGTAACAAAGTAAACTGTTTGGCTAGTTTAATAACGTAAAAAAACACAATAGAAAAACTAAGCAAATGGGAAGTTCGGAAGTACTTTGTAGATCAATGAGTGGCTTGTATAAAAAAAAATAACTAAAAATATATGTTCCTTCATTTTAGTTTTAAGTAATTCACTTCAAATTTTCAGGAAACATCCCTTTATAATATTGCGATTAAAGTAAAAGAGGTAGAATTATGAAAAAAATATAGACCAAAAAAGATAAAGCTTTTTTTTTTCTAATCAAAAAATCAATAGAAAATCCTTTTTTTACCAGTTGTTCAAAATTTATTAAATAGCTTTCAGAATAGTTTCTAAAGTTATTGATCAAAAAATGTAGGATGAGAAATGTTTTCAACGAATTAATCTACTTTTACCTTTTTGGTTTGTATCTCCCACTAGGAACCTAGTAAACTGTTAAGCTTTGATCTTTTTTTTAATCAAAACTACTTAAATTTCTAGAAGTCACTGGTAGCTTAATTATTTATGTAAAAAACAACATTAATCCAAAGTGTTTAGCCCCTGTGCCCTTAACATT
Source organism: Thalia democratica (assembly GCF_965202585.1). Classification (NCBI taxonomy): domain Eukaryota; kingdom Metazoa; phylum Chordata; class Thaliacea; order Salpida; family Salpidae; genus Thalia; species Thalia democratica. Next base: position 17,961 of record NW_028140020.1, on the reverse strand, counting down.
ATAATTAATTGATGAAGTAAAAATACTATTTTGCAGTTTAACATCTAGTAGAATATTACAAATATAATATAATGTTTTAAACTTAAAATTCACGATTCTGATGAATTTAGATATCATTAAGTCCTGTCAGGTTTATTTGCGTTTATACTAGTTATCTGAGAGATTATAAAATTTTGTTCAGCTTAAATAAAAGAAAAGTGTTCAAACACTTGTGGCTAATAATAATCTTAAAGCTTCTTTAATAAACACAATAAAAATATTTTCTGTAATTTGTGTATAGAAATTAAAAAATAGATTACTTTATTATAGAAATTAAACTTTAGATACATTATATTAATAAACTAACTAATAATGAAAAGGTTGCAGTCAAAAGCCATCTCAAAGTAGAGTTTTTTGATTTTCAATGTCATCACATTTGTAAGCTGTTAATAAATAATTAGTTTGCAATGTAAAAGTGAACTAAAAGGTAATATTTAAAAGTTAAGCATTGCCCTTAAACATATGAGAACAAAATCTAAATTTTTATTCAACAATTTGAAGTGATTTGAACTTCTTATCAGAATGTGATTTGAATGCAACTTTTGATTTAAACGTTGTTTTAGAGCAGTGCCTTCCAAAGAATGGGGAAAATTGTCTTTTGTGAGGATTGGCAATATAAAGTAAGGGGGTCAAAAAAAAGAGATTTAAAAACATTGTTTAAATATCATTGTTAACTCGATTGGCTCAAACAAAATTTAATGACAATATCTTAAATGTCATATTTTATATATAGAATAGTCGTTATAAAAAATTTTAACTAAAGATTTTACTTATAAATATTAAATAAAAAATCAGTTTTAATTAAGTTTAAATTTACAAACACTTTTATTCGATAAAAAATATTAGTATACAGTGTTATCGACTATATAAAACTTCTATGAGCATAGGTCTATGCCAAACTAATTTATAAAATAATTATTAGTTGAACAAAAAACTTAAAAATAAGTTAAAGTTTTTTTTTACAATATTCTATTCAGCATTATCATATAGTTACAACTATAACCTAATAATTATTTATTAAAGAAATATTTACACTTATTACATCTAAAAACTATTTATTTGTTATTTTCGTTGTAAATAAAACTAAAACTTATAAAAAAGTTAAAAGGTCAAACTAAAAAAACATTTAGTCCATGTTAAATTTTTCAAGTTATAATTTAATAATGCATTTTTTAAACTGATGAACCACTAAAGTAAGTAAAACTTGGTATTGTATTTAAAAAATACTTTCTTAAAATTTTTATTACCAAGTTCCTTAAACTTTTTCTAATAGGACACTCTATTGTTTTGCTGCTAAACATAGTTGAAATTAAGTACAATATACTAAAAAAATTGAGTGTATAATTAAATATAGGTCCAGAACTATGCAAAAAAGAAATTTAGTATTTTATTACTTAATTTTTTTTTTATTGCAATTTTTAAGAGAGATCTAACTGAATCTTATATTTGTTGCTTAAAAAAAATAATTAATTTGCTTTTAAAAAATCATCTAAGGTTTTTTGATTTTGAAATAATAAGTATGTATTTTTTAACAGGGTTGCCAAATGATTTTTGAAAATTTTAAACAGAGTTCTTAAATTTCTTCCAGGTTTTTAAAAGTAAAAATTTGTTGTTCATTTTCAGTATAAATTAAACTCAAAGTGTCTTAAACAGTGTAAAAATATAAAAAAGTACTTTAATTCTTCTTTGAATGTGGTTAAAATAAAAATACTTTAAATTATACAAAAAAAAATTTGTATATGATTTGTATATATAATTAAAATGTCATCATTTTCGTATACAAGTTGTTAAAAATTCTAGTTTTTTGTTAAAACTGTAAAATTCAAAGTTTTTCCAAGGTTCTAGGTTTTTTTTGGCAAAACCATTTTATTATAACAGGACATCTTTTTTAAAATTTTATGTACTTAGCTTTATAACCTTGTTTAAGTTATTTAAAATTTATACATTATTTGTCTTTGAAACTGATTTTGAATAATTGCTCCCCATATGATTGCATAAATTTTTACATAACATAATATATCCTAAAGGTCAACTAAAAATTAAAAAAAAAAACATATAAATGTTATGCCATATCTTTAAAATAGTATTTTTGTGGTTTTTTTTTGTACCCTTTCCTGTAACCATGTTTATAAATATGTTATTATATTCTTTATGTAGTAGGGGTAATGACTTGGAACAATAATTTATTTGGTTTTCATTAAGGTTTTAATTTCTCAGATTTTATGTTTTAAAAGAAGGCCAATGGTTTTAGAAATTTCTTGAGAAACAATCATGAGGGAGATTCAATTTAATTGAATGTATACATTTTATTCTAAAGATATATAGATGCTATGTAAATTAAATAAACTGATAAGGATGTGTTTTATTTAATATTAAAATCACTAAATGTATATCTAAAAAAATTCTTGCAATGCATACTTTTTTCCACACAAGATGTGAAACCTACGGTTATAAAACTAAAATAATTTTAAAAATAAACATGTAAGATTTTAAAAAACTGTGTGTGTTGAACTGAAAATAAGCATACTTTTTTTATCTATGTCCATAATACTTATTGTAAAAGTTATTTATATACAGTGATATAGAAAAAATGTTCAAAATAGTACTTAAAAAAGTTAAATTCACAGTAAAACTTCTGAAATAAATATAACAAGCTACAGAAACTTAAAAAGTCTTAATTAAAATTTTCGATAACAACTGTTATCAAGTTATTACCAATGGGGTTTTATAAAATATTAAACTGGATCAATCAAATGTCATTCTACAGTTTGGCCACTAGTTTATTTGGAAATTTCTTCTAGGTTCTTTAAAGTACACATTTTTGGTCTATTTTAAGTTTGAAATAAAGTTTAGGGTAAAGAACTGTCTAAAAACATTGAAAAGATGTGGTAAACCTACTTAAAATGTGTTTTTTGATGAAAAAAAGCTTTTGATGATAAGAAATTTTGTTATCTAGATCATAGATTTTTTTATCAAACTGAAGTTTTACTACTTTACATGTGAACAATTTTTTAATTTCCAGTTTTTTTAGTGATATTTGTTAAAAACTTTCTTCAAGATTTCTCAACTTCCAGGTTTTTTTAGCCTTAATTCACATTTTTCTAGGATTCCAGGTTTAGTGGGAACCCTAATTCTTGATGTAGTATAAAATCTGTCCTGAGAATTTTTAAAGTCCTGAAACTATCCTGAGATCAAGATTGGCACTTGATTTTCAATTTTTTTTCAGGTTTTCCAAGTTTCTTCCAGGTTTTTAAAAGATCTATTTTTAGTTTAAAGTTAAGTAAGGTAAGAAAACTGTGTTAAATAGTATAAAAACATCAAAAAGATAGTGTAAAGCTACTTTAGTTCTTTTATTTAATATAGAAATTTTTCATGATGACAAAAAATGTTTATCTATGCAAAATATTTTTGTTTTAAATTAAACATGTTAAAATTGTTTAAAATTATAGGCTTTTTTTGCCTAAATTTTCAAACTCAAGGTTTTAAAGTTAAAGTGGCAACCCTGTGAGGTTTTCATAAAAAATCAAATCTGTCCTGAGTCATCCTGGATTTTAAAAAATTTAAAATATTCTGAGTTACCATAAGTCATTCTGAGATTTACTAGGATTACAAAATATCCTGAGTACCCTAAATGTGTGGCCAACCTGTCATTTTCTTGTTCATTAAATGTTCTAGCATAATGGTTATAAAATGAATAAAAATTTTTTGACCATTTACAGAGAAAAGATACTTTCTGAATAAGTGTGGCATGTAACTTGATTAGTATCAGCCATTAAAATTGATTTAAATTTGCAAAACAACTAGGAATTTTTTCTGACCATTTTTAAATTTAAATATCAAAATAAGCAGTTATGATTAGTTTATAAAAAATTTTGATAAAATTATTTAAATAAAATTATTTTATCAATTGTGTGTATCAAAAAATGATTTAAAGTACATTATAATAATACTTGTTATTAAATTATAGAAAAAATTACCATATCACAATATTTTTATTGTCATAAATATTAAATACAATGATAATACTAACCTTTGTCACAGATATAAAATGTATGGCACCTATTTTAAATCCTTTTACAATATCTATTCTAGAAAATATGCGGGAAATAACAAATAGTCTCAAAGCAGTCGTGATAAACCAGGTACTTCAACGATACAAAATAACTTATTTTTATGTTTAAACAAACCATTATCTAAAAATATTAGCTTGTCAATTAGGATAAACCATTTTTTTTACATGTTTAAATTAAAATAATAAGTTGAAACAATTTTTTACATGCAATTTATGTTCTTTAATGTTTTACAGATTACCCTAGAATAAGTTACTAAACTGAGTTGTAAAATATTTACGACCGTATAACAATTGCATAAAAGTTAAATGTTTTACTTTTTTTTATGTTTTTATAAAACAGATTATTAATGATTAATTTGAAGTTTGAAACACTAGAATTTTAAATTGCTAAAAACGCAGTACATTTGTTGTATTCTAATTTAAATAAACCATGCTGACTCAAAAAAAATTCAAAAATTTTGTACAGACGACAAAAGCAATAATGATATCCTAAAAAAATTGAACTTTATATAAAACTGTTGTCAAATGACTAGAAAAAAATAACGCGAAACTTTGTTTTATTTTAGTTTGAAATATTCGGTAAAAAAAATGAAAAAGTCGGTTAAAGTTTTTTAGAGCCAAGCCTGTGCCACGAGATAAACTCAAGTTGTTAGTTAGAAGCTTTTGGTAAACTGTAACTTGGATTTCGTTTTTAATGAATACTGTCAGTCAGTTACATCAAAAAAAATTTTTAATCGTCAGTCTACAAACAGCTTATATATTTTATAACATTTTTCAAAATACTTAGTGTAGCATTTGTACTGAGTAAAAGAAAGACACCTGTTGAAATTATTTTCTTGTTGCAACAAACAGACTTTGTAGAAGTAAATTTAACATTCAATTGTTTTTATTTATAAATTATGATTATTTCGAATTTAGCACTTCAATAAATTTAAAGTTTTATAAAAACTGAACTTGTCTACCTACTTTAAATTATTTTTATGATTAAATTTTACAATGTGATATTTATATAAACTCACAAAAATAGTTTTTACTTTATTAACTTTATTTTGATTTTGAATTTACTTAATTATTGAATTTTTAACCTACTACATATAATTAAAACATAATTTTATTTTTATCGTTTTACCTTGGCTTTATATTAATAAAACATGATTTTTAAGCAAAAGTTTGTTTTACATAAAGTAAGTTTATTTGAAATAGCTTAAACATTACAAACTATATTACATCTAAAATAGAAAGATTTTTGTTTTCTAACTTGTGACATTTAATAAGTAACCTGGCTGCTATTTGCAAAAAAAAATTTATACCTTAAATTTAGTAGGTTTAGTTGTTATTTATCAACTGTGTAAGTATAAACTAAAAAACTTATCTTCTAATAAACATATTTTTTCTTGGATCTTATGTACTTTTGATTAAAATTTATTAAACGTATATGATTTTTAACAAAGCAGAGCAAAAAGTTTGGATATATATCAAGCATTTATTTGCTTTGAATTAAAAATTCTAAAAACTTTTTTTTTTTTTTCAAATACTTGTAACTGTAATTAACTTCGACTTTTGTGATAAGTTTTGAGGCTCGCTTTATTAGAGTTTTTTTTTCGTAAAATAGATTGAAAAAAAAAATTGTACTTTTTTCTATTTTTAATCTTTCTACTTTTTCAATCAAGACTTAATATTTGTCGACTTTTTTTATAACAATTTTTACCGTTTTCAATAGTTTAAAGAGTTTTTAGAACTAAACTTTACTCATTATATTAGGTTTTAGATATTACTTAACAATTTCATTTTTTTAATTTAGTAAGTAATCAAATGAGTCGGTTCGCAAATATTTTGTTTTTTATGAAGGAATGCGTTTTCGAATACTAAATACACATAATTGACAAAAACAAATTAAGCAGGTAAACTAAATGCTTAAAGGATAAAGACAATACATTCTATACTTTTTTTCTTCTATTTTTTTAGGAGGCACACTTGAACCATTGTCTATCCCCACGCTACGCCCCTATTACACACAACAGCAAGATTTACTTCAAATACTCAAATTTTCACATTAAATTAAATACATTCTGTAAGTTGTAGAATGCCGACCAAGTCGGGTAGAAACAGTTCAACTTAAAAGAAGATACAAGTATATACTAAGACGCCCCTGGTATAAATTGTTGTAAGTTAAATACATTAATACGTGATAAGCAAATAATTTTGAAGAAAACTTATGCGTTTTTCAAGTAACCTTTTTAAGTATAATAAAAATCATCAAAAAAAACTAGAACACTAGAATAAATAAATAAATGTACAGTACTGATAGTTGTTATAATAAAAGTGTAACAGTTAGATTTTAACAATTTTTTTATTTACAACATTATAAAGTTTTGCGATAAAAAAACAAGCCGATAGAAACGAACAGAGAAAATAATGAAAATCAAAAAATTCCTTAAGAAACAACATTATTATTTTTTTTCGGCTTTCCTGAAGGACCTGTAGTAAAAGAATAAAACTTAAATAAAATGTTACAAATTATTTAGAGTATGTAGGATAAAAACAATTATAAAATATAGTATAAGAATAAAAGTTTTCAGAAAACAGTAGTGTTTTGTTAAAGTAATTAACTTAAATTTCCTTTTAAAAAGATAGTTCTGTTATAAATAAAACAATACCAACTATTATTTTTAATCCTGCATTTTTGTAGTTCAATTTAAAAAACAGGTTTAAAATTAACTTTTAAATTTATAATTAAAACGAAAGCTAGACAACTTTTATATTTTTTGTCTAAATACTTTGGATAGATGCTCAAACCTATGCTTTTCAAACAAAAAAGTTTTAAAAATTTCTTTTATAAAACTTACTTTCTTTTGGTAAACAATAGTAGTCACTTTTTTCTTCTATAAATTTACAAACACTAATTCCGTCATTGCATAATTTATTATTTTCAGACTTTTTGCATCGTCTGGCTGTTTAATGAAACTAAAATAGTTTATATAAAAAATATTTTTCAAACATCTATAAGGTTTAGTAGATAAAATAGTTTCAATTGTAAATAAGATAATGTTTAATAAGAAAGTGTTTGTTTAATGTTAAAATTTAAAATAAAAAATTAAATAAAATTCAAAAATTAAAATTCTTAAACTATTTTAGTTTTGCAAAGTTTACACGAAAATCACTAAAAGTAAAACAGTTTAACTGAAATTTGTAATTTTATTAAAATAATCAACAAAAAGTTTTCAATATCGTTTTAAAAAAGGGTTATTTGCTATATCTTAGTTGCAACAAAACTTTAAAAGTTTTAAGATAGAAATTCTGTGCATATTAAATTTGTTTTACAAAAAATTAGTGCCCTGTTTATAATGATTAAAAAATGTTTTTGAACTAGTTTTAACAAAAATCAAAGTACTGAAATACAACCAACCTTGCGGTTTTTCACAAAAATATCCTTCATAACCATCGGGACATTTACATTTACAATATGGAGAATGATCAGTTGGTTCGGCTAATCCTCCGTGAGAACAGCTTGTTTTTCTCGTGAAGAATTTTGATCCAGGCATGCAAGGTCCTATTTGAAAAGTAGTTTACTAGGTACCAGTCGTTTTATTCCATAATTTAGTTTATTTTAAAGTTGCCAAATAAATAAATTGTGTCTCTAAGTGTTAAAGGATCAAAATCGATGTTAAAAAGGTTTTTATTTTATAATTTCATGGTGTTTTCCATTAATTTAGTAACTAAACTATTCAAAAGGTAGTGTATCTAATTTGTCTATCATCAAAAACAAGGCTTAATACATCCTTTTTCGGAAATTTCTTTCTTACGCTGTTAAAAAGCGCATTCAGATCTTTAGTTTTAAGAAAACTGAGTATGTTTTCTAGAGCATGCTCAGATCTCAACCGTTCATTTTGTTTTAAGAAACTGATCCGAGGATTAGACACCATGCCATAAGTTAAATAACAGAGATACCAATAAAATTGATCAAAAGAGACATACTGATTAAATTCCATTCAAGATATGTACAGTGAGTAGGGCGTTGGCAACCGCAATCGTCAAACACTTCGTTTTAAGAACATCGGCAAGCAGGACTAATTATTAGCAACTCATTATGTACACATGTAATTTAATATTAGTAATGATGAGTTGTATTTGCCTGCAAATGACTGCGACAAACTGCAATCTACTACAATATATATCGAAAATATTAAAAGGAAAAATTAAAGAGATCGATTCAGACTAAGAAGTTAGAGTCACATTATATTTTTAATTATAACTTCTTACATCAGCGCGGTAGTATTTTTTTTTGTTCGTCGTAATATGTACGTAGATATTTTAATCGCATTGTTGGTATAGGTTGATAGCTGTTCAGTTATTTTATAAAATAAATCAGTTACCTACTGATACAAACATGTTCAGTTTTAAAACAACTAGTAACTAACCCTTTTCACAATAATCTCCATGGTAACCATCGGGGCAGCTACATTTACAAAACGGTGAGCTGTTTGTTGACTCGGCGACTCCACCGTTCAAACAGTTCGTTTTATTTGTGAAAAATATCGATCCAGTCGTACAAGGGCCTGTTTTAAAAACAAGTCACCAGCTGTAAATATTTTTATTTTAGTAAGTTTAACTAATTTAAATTTATAAATTATTAAAATTATCATAATAATCTTTTAACCAATTGATTGAGATAAATTATATATTTACTTATGTTTCACTCAGTTGGATATCTACAGTTTCAATAAACTCTAATTCTTGTATTTGAAACCAAACTTGTTCTTTTACATACTAAAAGTTACCTATTTCACATTTTTTTCCGTGGTGTCCTCCTACGCAGTTGCAACCAGGAATGCTTTCGTATCGATTTTGGTAATAACCTTTTCTGTAAAATTTTCTCGCACATTTTCCCCCATTTTCGCATTCATTATAATTGTCACACACATCTGTTTTGTAATCAAACATTAATTTTTACAAATTGTTAAAACTAAATGAACACAAAATTTAAAAATGTATGTTTAAAGAGTTAATTACAAAAGAAAAACAAAAAAGAAGTATAAAATACTACTATTATGGAACAACTAAGGTATATAATATATATGCACATATGTTTACACATCCTTTTAAAAAATCTTATAAAAGTATTACAGTTATAAAAAATACAGTAAACTGTAAATTTACAAATGACCAACCGGTGACTTTAAAATGGTCACTAAGGTTAAAAGGCAGATCGATATAAAGAAAACAGTAACTAGTTATGATTCGTTAAATACACAGAAACATAAACAATTTAAATAAAGAAAAAAACAGTTTTGTTATAAAACTGTAAATTAATACTTACCGGTTACTTTTAACAATGTTACTAAGTTAAACCTCAAAATTGGACATGATTTAATGGTAGATTTAAAATCAAAAGTCAATATGCTACCGTCCAAATTTTTTCCGGCTTTTTCAATGTTTAACTTAACGAAATACCATTTTTTTAATGAACTCAGTTCTACGTTTCTGAAAAAAAAAAACAACTAATTAAAATAACAAACAAAACTAAAAATATTTTTTTTACTACTACAGAATACAACTTTTTGTCGAAGCTAATAGTTATTGATAAATTAACTTTAAAGCTAAAGCACAACTTAATAATTTTATATATTACCAGGTTTCCGTGAGTAAAAAAATTCCAACTATTTTAAAAATCAATAAAGTAGTTAATGATACTATTAAACAACGAAACAAAAACCCTTTGAGACTTTTGTGAGTGATCGGTTGGCGAGTGTTTTTTTCTTATAATTTTTCCACAGCTTAGAAAATGTCTGTCCTTCTTCGACCAAGTACGCCTGATCGGTCATCTTTAGAATAATGTAATTAAAGCATTTAAAGTTGGAATTTCGGTGAAAATTTTTTTTTTATAAACTCAAACCTACCACCATAAGTGTTGTTTTCTATTAAATTTTCGATTAAATTTAAAATAATTATGAAAAAAAATTCTGTTAAATAATAAGAATAACTTGAGCCTTATTTTGTATAAAATTTTTATAATGAGAAAATTGTTAATAATAAAAATAACCAAAACAAACATCGTGATTGCTGAGCTGAAGAGTGGCTTTCAATTGGCAGGCGGATCCGAAATACTCGTCTGTGATTCGCACGTAAAGTGTGACGTCATCACCCGCCTGCACTCTCGTGACGTTGTTGAAGCTCGAGAAATACTTTTCTTCTTTTAAACGTCTTGTAAGATTTTCTGCAGTGTTTAGTTTTTTTTTTCAACGGTATAAAAGTATTTTGTGAAGTTTATTATTTTAATAATGTTTGACAAAGTCGGATTACTTTTTACCCACTGAAATTTGATAATAAATGAGTTGACTTGCACTTTTTTATTTATTTAAATAACTAATTTAGTTAACACAAAATCTAGTAATAGTTTTTAGTTAGAAGAAATAATTATATTTTCAATACATACACTAAAACTAGGTTTGTTATTTTAAAAAATTACAGCGTACACATTAAAACTTTTACAATTAAAAATGACAAATAAAATTATAAAAAAATTAAGAACCCATATTATAAAAAAAACATGAATATATAATTTTTTATTCGGTTTTAACTTAAACAAATGTCTGTTGCCACTTTTTCTTTTTGCATGATTTTAATTAATGTTTAAGATATGGCTAAATTAAGTGTCTAATACAGCAATTTTTAGTCGTTTTAATGTTCTCATTTAATTTTAATTTGTTTTTTCATTATCTTAATCTTAAAAACTAGATCTTAAACCGCTATTTTACATTTTCAAAATATATTATATTTTTAGAGATATGGCATTTAAAAGATTTTCAATAAACTGAATTGTCATAATTAGAGTTGTTTGAATTTGAATAGTCATGTAACCCGAATAACAACAGTTTTAAATATAGACTGTTTTTTTTATATTCTAACTACAGAGAGATTATTACTTTTTAGCTTATAAAAGACTTATGCTAACTGATTTAATATTTGCTTTTTAATTTTATCATAAGAAGTTAAAATAGTTCAATAAATTCTATTAATAAATAAATAAATCATATAGTTCTTATAAGACTAAATTGTACAAGTTTTATGTATGTACAAACAAGTAATGAAAAAAAATTGAAGGTAAAATTTTGACTCTCTTTAGGTAGCCTAGTAAAATATTTGTAAGAGCAACATTTGAGCATCATACGCGTATGCTTAATGTTACACTAGTAAGAGAGACGCTTTTGTGCGTTCGGTCGACTTGAAGCTTAGGGATTTTATAATGTGAAGGCTTGTATGCATTTAACGAAGAAATCCCTGGACGTCGAGACGGGTAGGCGTCAAGTCGTCGAGGCGGGTTAGTTTGAGGCAGAGATTCGTTATAGCTTGAGTCGACTGGCCGTCGACTTAAGCTGCCATCGAAAGGCCGTTAAATCAGTCAAAGGTCGTATAGCAGACCTGATTGAATGAGTAAGGAGGGAAATTAGAGCGAGAGAAGGCAAGTACCGTCCGAAAGCAGCCATAGAAGCCGGCTCTCGCAAGCAGTAAGCTCTGACATGATTCAGCCCAGCTAAAAGTACGTTTGAGTGCATATATATGAATGATTGAGCCTGTGCATTTGTAAAGGTGAAGCTTCAACCGGGCGACTGAAGCAGGGAAGGCGAGTTAGAAGAAAGTGCACAGGCGAAAGGCGAATCACTCGAAATGTGACAGGCAGAGAAGCGGCTGCATCTCACAGTCGCTTTCACGTTCAGAGGTGAAATAAGGCAAAGTATTTTGCGAGGGAAGCAGAAGCTTTGAGAAAATAATTTAAAAACATGGGAGGGCCTGTTTTTTCGAAAAGTTGTCGGATGCAATTTTTGAATGGAAAGTGTAGGAATGGTGGAATATGGAAGGAAAAGATTGAAAAAAAATTGAGCAAAAAAGGCTCCGATTTCGCCCGCGGGCGAAATCGGAGCCTTTTTTGCTCAATTTTTTTTCAATCTTTTCTTTCCATATTTTTTTTAAAGACGCTCGTCGAAAGATGAGCGTCTTTTTTTTTTGCTCAATTTTTTTTTCAATCTTTTATTTTCATATTTTTTCAAAGACGCTCGTCGAAAGATGAGCGTCTTTTTTTTTTTGCTCAATTTTTTTTCAATCTTTTCTTTCCAGAATTTTTCAAAGACGCTCGTCGAAAGATGAGCGTCTTTTTTTTTACCGAAATTTTTTTTTGGTTCTGGTTGTATTTTTATCAGTCAACTAACTGTATTTATGAAAAAAGATTTTTTCAAGTCTTAAGTTTCTAGAGAGTGCCACCGAAGGGGTGAGCACCTTTTTTTAAACATTTTTTTATAATTTTCTTCTTGACTGAACCAATAAAAAATCCCCTAACCTAAAACTGATTGATAGTCGCTTAAGTATTTCTAAGTTAATTAGTGTTAAATTTTTATAAAATTAAGCTTAAGCATGATGATTCAAAGCGTCATTTTTAAATTATACAATTAACTAGATATTAATGAACAAACAAATTTGTATAAAGTTAACCCGGGGTTTTAAAATGACAGCCTTTTATTTAGTTTTTAATGTTATAAATATGGAAATGGTAGTTTATTTAATTATAATAAACTTCACTAGTATAAAATACAATAAGTACTAAAACGATGATATTTTTGGCAAGGGAAATAAATCGAAAATTGTTAAAAAAGTTTAACAAATTTTGATACTTGCACTTATCATGTATGTTTTAGTTGATAAATTATTTTAATTTGATATATATCTAAATATTTTTAATTGCATACAATGTGTTATAAAAATCAAAAATTAAGTAACAGACTTTTGGATTTTCACTTAATTATGTCTATTTTTAATTGGTCATTTAAGTAAGCGTTTCAAATACAAAATATGATTAAATATTACATTTTACACATTTTTAAATAGAAATAAATAACGTTCTTGTAAACATTCAATTTTCAAGTATTTAAGTTCTAGTTGTTTATACATAAGTGAACATATTTAAAATACTTTTTTTAAGCCCGTGGTTTGAATCTTATTTGCATTAAATCGTAATTATTTAATTTTACATACTGAATAGCGTTGTATTGAAAAATAATAAATTGTCCTAATTTTTTTATAGAGGTAAGTTACAAAATAAAATTTTACCTGGATTACTAAATTTATTAAACAGACTTCTATTTACTTTATAATAATTTTATTAGAAACGATGATGTTTATTAATGTTTGAACCTCTATTCGGGGTTTCCCCAAATTTGACAATACATCCCCTCGAGACCATTTTCGCTATCATGGGCGTAATAAGTAGGGGGATGTAAAAAAAAAAATTTGTGATTGGATACATTATAAAAACTAAACATTTATCAAAAACAGTTCAAGCTATAAACGGTTTTGGTAAAAATTACGCTTTTATTCAAACCTGACTTTAACTTGTTTGTAACTATTTGATATTACATACTAACTAGCATTTTGTCGAAATATATACAAATGTTAAACACATTTACTAAAATAGAAAGCTGAGTCACTTTAAAAAGATAATAACTATATTTAACGCGAACAAACTTGATATTTATTTGAAATAAACTCAAAACACTAAAACCATTAAGAAAACTGACCAGCGTATCCATGTTTACAGTTGAAATTATCCGATCCTACCAGTAAGGACTGAAGACTTTTTGTACATTTTGTATGCACCCATCGATCTAGAAATTTATTGATTAAATTTTGCTATTTTTATTAACATTTTTTATCATTTATACAAGTATTATCATTTGAAAAATTATTACTTGTTCCTTAATATTTAGTGAACAAAATCGATTGAATTTTATTTTGTATGAAATTATTCAGAAACAAACTTAGACTTAGATAAGCAACAACTTGTCAGAATACTATTTAAATACAATAACCTCTCACAAATCTATCTACTCTCGTTTTAAATAGAATTCTCAAAAAACACAAAAAGTATACTTAATTTGAAACTTTTAATATTGTACCAACAAATTTGTTGTATGTTTTCAATTAATGCTTTAAAATAACATGTTTGATTGTCAAAATGTACATCTTGCAAATGTTCAGTTGTTTTAACTTTGTAATCTTGTTACATTCTCACGCTTACCTACAAACTTTTGCTGACAAATGTGCGTAAATTCAAATACGATCAAATTTGTAATAAATTACATTCACCTCTCACGAATCTACGCACTCATTTGGTTACGCACTCTCGTTTAGTTACGTATTTTAGAACTCTAAAACAGTTGTAAAAAATAAGAACATTTTAAAATTTATAGATTGTATATAGAGTTTTAATTGTGAAAATAGATGAACGTTTTATGACTTTTATTTTATCCAACATTTAATTCGGCCATCATCAACAAAGTTCAGATGTTCGTGCCATCAACAATAAATAATAAACTCCACCACACGACCATTCACAGCAGCATCCGAGACAACGTACGACCAGTTTCGTCCTTATTAGGACTCATCAAGCAGGCGTAGCCGCGAGAAACTGCTGTTGAGATCATTGTTTATTAACATGATTTTACTTGAAATACTTTTTTTTTGAAAAATAAAGCGCCTTATACAACAACTAAGTGCGAAACACAACAAAAAAGTATTAAAAGACCTAGGCATTATAAAAATTTGTATTTATCTAGCTCTCATATGTACCTAAATGTATGAAAGAATCTGCTCTGAAAATATAATTATTGGTGCGAGTTAAAATACAAATGTACATTAATATGATTTAATGATTAATATGATGTAATTGTCTTTAAATAAAGTTTGAGTGTAAATTGTACACTTAAAAAAGTATCCAGTTTTTTTCTGGGTTGTCAAAAGTTTTATGTAAATGCCATCCAGATTAAAAAAAAACAGTTTATCGGACCACTTTAAGTATAAAATTAAACTTAACTTAAAAAAAAAATCTTATTATTGAGATTAAAAGATACTGTAAAACGTTCAAATAAATTTTTCTAATAAATAAAAAGTTTAATGATATAAACACTTTTTATCCAACTGAAAATTCTTTACTTTTTATGTAAAATAGTTTGATATTTCTAATTTTTTAGTGATTTTAGTTCGAAACTCGAAGTTTTTTCAAATTCCTGGTTTTTTTATATTCCAGGATTTTTTGCAACCCTGTATCTTCATACAATCTTGTTGAAAATGACATAAATAATAAATAACTCTTGAAAAACGTAATTAAAGTACATAGAGAGTAGAAAGCAAAATCACAACGTTATAAGTAACATGGTCGTTTAAATAATTGTTAACCGACACAACGAAAATTTTTCAAGACAAAACACAATAACTACAGTGGATTTCAGACTAATTCACACATAATTTTATATATAACCTTAAACAAATTTAACTCAAGCTGTCAAACCTACAACAAACTATTTAATAACTTTATGCTAATAACAGTTAATAAAATAATTGAAGAACAATATAAAACAAAAACAATCACTTTTAACGATTAATTAAAGTTTTATATAACTTGAAATGACTCAGATTTTAAAACTGAATAAACAAACGTTTAAGAAAACATTCAACAGGAAATTCATCTAAATAAAGGTACCGGAATCAAAAACGAAATTGAGAAACAATAAACATACAGTAAACTATACAACTACAGCCGTAATCTGTTTTAAAAAACTAAATTGGAACATTAGGTACAAAGTTAAACTAAAGGCAGAACAGTTTGGCTTTTAATAATGATTCATATATACTTACAATCTGTCTTATTATTTTTTCAATCTAATTTTTAAGTTAAAAACAATTTGAAGCTAATACCTTATTATTTTCTTAGTTACAGCTTAGAAACTGATCTATTTCATTTTTTAAGTCTACTAATGAACATGAATCTAAACATATTTGTACATTTTTGTCTTGACAGTTTACTTCTAATACTTAACTCACATTTTCGAAAAAGACAGTTGCAGAAATCGTCTGGTGCCCATGGACTAGTGAATCTTTCCACGTTCCATCCAATATCGTCACTGCTCTTTAAATATAAAATTATATCACTTACTATTGTTACTCAAAGTTAAACTTTTTCAAAGAAAATTGTTAAAAATAAGTATGAATTTTATTTTTAACAAATTAAAAAAAAAACTACATAAGTATAAAAATGACAACAAACAAAAAATTTAGTTTTCTATTAATTAAACTGTGAGAGATATTGTTCTAGTTTAATTATTATGTAAATTGAATATTATTTTGTTGCTGAATGTTTTATTCTACAATTTTAATTTTGCCGTGAAATTTAATGTGCAAGTACAGAAATAGATAGGACACCAATTTAATTACTTTGCACACACACACAAGAAATTATATAAAATAAATTGTTTAAACTTTTCATTGCAAGGAAAATACTTAAAAACCTGATGGAAAAGAAATCAATAACGTTTTGAACGAAAAAAAAGAGTTACAGAAATACATAACAAAGTTTGTTAAAGGTTAAGTAAGTGATGAACTAGAGCAGGACTTTAACTGATAACTTATCAGTCAATTACAAACAACTTTAAGCACTAAGGGCAGAAGCAGCAGTTTAGATCATAAGATGTATTGCATGCCAAGACTAAAAAACACTTCTTTATTAAAAGACCATGGCGTTTGAAACATTCTAACAGACAACTTCGAGGACTTCAGTTAAAAAATAACAAATAGAATCACGCAAACACCATTGAATAAACACCTTATCTTACAACATAAATATTTTATTGTAAACTGATCAAATATTTTAACACTTATTGTAACGATAGGATATGTAACAAAGTAAACTGTTTGGCTAGTTTAATAACGTAAAAAAACACAATAGAAAAACTAAGCAAATGGGAAGTTCGGAAGTACTTTGTAGATCAATGAGTGGCTTGAATAAAAAAATAACTAAAAATATATGTTTCTTCATTTTAGTTTTAAGTATTTCTCTTTAAATTTTCAGGAAACATCCCTTTATAATATTGCGATTAAAGTAAAAGAGGTAGAATTATGAAAAAAATATAGACCAAAAAAGATAAAGCTTTTTTTTTCTAATCAAAAAATCAATAGAAAATCCTTTTTTTACCAGTTGTTCAAAATTTATTAAATAGCTTTCAGAATAGTTTCTAAAGTTATTGATCAAAAAATGTAGGATGAGAAATGTTTTTAACGAATTAATCTACTTTTACCTTTTTAATTTGCATCTCCCACTAGGAACCTAGTAAACTGTTAAACTTTGATCTTTTTTTTATCAAAACTACTTAAATTTCTAGAAGTCACTGGTAGCTTAATTATTTATGTAAAAAACAACATTAATCTAAAGTGTTTAACCCCTGTGCCCTTAACATTATAATTAATTGATGAAGTAAAAATACTATTTTGCAGTTTAACATCTAGTAGAATATTACACATATGATATAGTGTTATTAAACTTAAAATTCACAATTCTGATCAATTTATATACCGTTAAGTCTTGTCAGGTTTATTTGTACTAGTTATCTGAGAAATTATAACATTTCTTTAAGCTTAAATAAAAGAAAAAAGTGTTCAAGCACTTGTGGCTAATAATAATCTTAAAGCTTTTTTAATAAACACAATTAAAATATTGTCTGTAATTTGTGTATAGAAATTAAAAAATAGATTACTGTATTATATAGAAATTAAACTTTAGATAGACTTTATTAATAAACTAACTAATAATGAAAAGGTTGCAGTCAAAAGCCATCTCAAAATGGAGTTAAGATTTTCAATGTCATCACATTTGTAAGCTGTTAAAAAATAATTAGTTTGCAATGTAAAAGTGAACTAAAAGATTATATTTAAAAGTAAGAATTACCCTTAAAACTTATGAGAACAAAATCTAAAATTATATTCAACATTTTGAAGTTGAGATATACTTCTTATCAGAATTTATCAGAATG